>NW_020954572.1:10262637-10337836 GCF_900497805.2 Vombatus ursinus | reverse complement strand
GTGTGTGTGTGTGTGTGTGTGTGTGTGTGTGTGTGTGTGTGTGTGTGAAGCTGATGTTTTTCAGGCTTGCTGAGGGCAGGATTATTCCTGGAGCTTTTTCTGCGTGTTATTTATCTGTTTTTCCCTCTTGGGAAAAGGAGTCTGGAGTACAACCATTTTTATTGAACAAAGTTTGCAGTTCATTAAAGGCTTTCTTGCTCCCATGTGCTAGTGATGACCATGACATCATACACCCTGAGGGCTGTGCTCGCAAAAGAGAAGAGGAGGTGAAATAAGCAAAAAATAAAAGAGTCTTCCTGACTTGAATCTACAAAATGTGTTTGGTTATTAGTGATTTTTTTCTTGGTGGATCACAACAAATTTGTGCTAAGTCTTGCCAGTACAATCAGAGGCAGAGCATATGCTGCCTTGAGAGGCACAAAGCCCCTGCTCAGACTCAGAGAAATGCTCTCAAAATGTAGCCCGGGACCCCCTGGACTTGCTTAAATAAAACAATGGTTTCCGAAGGCTGGTTGATTTATTTCGAAGGGAGGTTTTAAGATGCTATTGAGCTTCGGCTGAGTCTGCTTGAGCTAAGCCATTTTCATTTCATCTACTTGTCATGTTTCTTACTTTGAAAAGGTTCCCGAGAAAAGAAAGAAGGGGAAGGAATTTCTTTGGGAGATAAGGTGAGCTGAGGTACAAATGGAAAAGAACACAGAGAGGCCCCAAACAGAACATTTGCCCTTTTCTGTCTCACTATTTCTCTTCCTTTATAGGAATGCAGCAAATGTTGGCTACTGTTGGGGTTTGTACGTTTTAATATATATATATATATATATATAATCTATATGTGTATGTATGCATATTATATATGTACTATATATGCATTTCTGCAGATTTTTACACATTATATATGCAGTTACAACACAGGTTCTAGGTGTGTGGTTGACTTCATATGTCTACAAAGGGCTTTTCTTGAGAATTGCTTTGCTCTTTACATTTAGCTCCTGAATGCTTGCTTCATTTTACCCCCTCCATGAGGGTACACTTGTGGACATCGCCTTTTCTTAGGGCATAAAGTGACTTAACCCATTTACAAACTCTCTAAATTTGGTGGTACATGAGGGGAGGGAGGGAACCGAGTGCCACTGAGTGGCACCAATCCCATTGTTATTATAGCAATAATTTTTAATGTTGTCTCCTACTGTTTTTTTTTCTTTTTTCAGTGCATGTATCAAAGAGCTAAGTGATGTTCAATATCCTAGATTGAAAGTTGCTATGATTTAATGCATTTCGGGTGATAAAACACAACCAAACGGCGTCATACTAAAATGTAAAAACTATGTATGCATGCCACAGCCTCTGCCTGCTCAGAGTTGGGTTGTTCGAATGTTTTTCTGACTTCTAAATCACACATTTGCTCAAATGAGCTCTGCTAGATATCAGTTTGCGCACAGGCACAATGTGTCTCAGTCAGACTCATAAAACAGAGAGCTGAACTCTACTTTGACTTTTGACATCAACAATCTGAATTCAATATTTCTCCACTAAAAGAGACTTCTGACTCTGCGCTGTTTCAGCATGATGGATAGCTTTTCAGCTGTTGACAGCTCCAAATGTAATAAATGCAATCCTCAAGCACTGGGGGCTGCATCTCTATATGGCTTAAGTTTGAAGTCACTTGATTCATAATGTCACAAGGACCACGTGAAGTACTGCCCCACTTCTCTAATCCTGCAGAATCTTTCTGCAAAAATATTATCAGAAAGGTGGCCAGAGAATCACATTTCAGGCCTCAATATTTTTTTTTTAATTGCTTGCACTTCAATTTTGTTTCTCCTGGAAACACTTGCAGACACATCTTCATTTGAGCTCTGTTTGACTCCTCTGATCGGCTGGGGTTTCATTGTCATTGCTTCACAATAATTTAATGTCATATATAATGGCATCAAATTGGGGAAAGCCCTAAAAGCTGCCAATCCAAAGTGATCTGAGTGTTCCTGAGCAGAAGCCTACATAAGCCTGACTTGTTTGTGCCAACATTATTCATCACATTCTGTGTCTAACTGGGCTAGTATTCTCCTGCTCTTTCATTTTCAAATCCTTTTTCAGGCATACACTGTAGCTGCTTAATCAGTGTGTTTTCTATACTACAATTAGCAAAATGGCTGAATGTATGTATTTGTAATAAATGGGGGAAAGGTATTAAAATAATGTTTACCTGGCTGTTTTCTAAACATTTCACCATCCTGTTCTTTGACTTGGTTGGTGTTTAAACAATTCGTGTTCTGTTTGCCGCTAAAAGAGGCGAGTTGGACCACATGCACGATTCAACATTTGTTCTGGATTTTCGTTAAACAGCAGTACAGAGAACTAACTACTATTAGTGGAATCTTATTTGCAAGGATTCCCCAATGCTGATCATAATAGATAGATACATACACATATATATCTATATATATACATATATATACACATATATACATGTATTCACATATATACAAATACATATACATATATAATATCTCCTTGGGAACAGTTTCATTTTATAGCTAATTAAAAGTTTCTGAAGATGCTGTGGGGGTTTTTTCTTGGTGCAAATTAAAATTAATTAGAGTTATTAAGGAGCCATGAAAAGAAGGATTTGAGAAATAGTGAGAAATATTATTTAAACCCTAATGGAATTCAGTGAAACCCACAGGTCTATTACAAGCCCCTGATTTGCCAGGATCACTGCAGGGAATCTAACATTAATAAGCACACTGGTAATTAAATCATTTGTTACTTTGTCTGTAATGTTGTAATGTTTCACTGATACTCTGTCAGAGCTCTTTGTGCAGATCAGAGCTAATCAAAGGTAATCAATTTTCAGCATTTGAGAAATCTGTAAATGATTATACATTCATCAGATCATTTAGTGGAGTGCAAGGAGAGTGCAATGCAATTAATCTTCCTGCATGAGGAGGAATTACCACCACAGAATTCAACAGTTATAATTAATTTCATTGTCTTGCTGTGAATTTTGATTGCTTTTCTTTGGACTGTATAGTACAAATGATGATTCATTGCAAAGTATTTGCAAAGCAAACACACCAGTGTGCTATGCAAATTAAAGTAGCTGTATAACAGATAGGTTTCAAACTTCCTATTTACTCGGGGTTGTTGAGTACTAATTTGCCAAATAATAATTGCTTGTTAACTTTATACACTCTTCCCTTGAATATCAAGATTGGTAACCAATATAAATAGAAAGCACGTGCTATTTCCTATCTCATGGTATGTATGCAAAATACTAGTTAGCACTTAAACTTGCATGCTTAACTAAATAACATAATTTGAGCATTAAAAAATGCTCAAAAAGTATTTACCACTGAGATCACTTGCTATTTATTTTACTTACAGAAAATAGACTGTAGCAGCAAATTGCATTTAGAAATGATTTTCTTACAAGTGTTTTGCTTTCTCTATTGATAACTACATTATTGTAAATAAAGGCATATACGAACCAACCATTCCTTTCGTTTACTGTTTTTAAACGATGAGCAATTTTGGAAGTTCTGAAAATCTGTAATTTAGTAATGAGCTGTGGAACATTTATGTAGAACATAAAAGAGTAGTAATCATTTTAAGACATCTTCCCCCATCACATCTACTTACATAAAATAGTTTCCTGTTCCTTTAAATATATACTCATTGAAATAGAGGCCTATGCAGGGATGAGATAAGGGGCCAAATTATGTTTATTGGCCATCCAAAATGATTAATTTTAAACTAAACATCTGGTCAAAACCAAAGAGTAAATAATGTAACCATCAACAAACAATTCTAGTAAACTGTCCTTGAAACTGCCCAAGTTCTAGAAATGATTAAAATGTGGGTTATATCTGTCCTTTCCTTCAAATAGTTCAATGAGATGCAAGCCTCTAATGTTCTGCCCTACCCCTACCCCCAAGTTTCTACCCAAGTACTGAAATACACTGAGTTTATAGCTCTCTACCAAGTCCCAAGAACTTGAAAACTCTGTCTTCATGCCAGATATTGCAAGAGTCAAACCAAACCTAAATCCAGGGAGAAAAAGAGAGGAAATATTTTTTTTCCTTGAGGTAGAATTAACTTTGTCACATTCCTGAAGTCTCAGTTGAACCTAAGGCTTCAAAGAAGGGCAAGTCTATCTTACAGACTGATCTTTTACAGCTTACAGACTGTGAATATGTTTTAATTGATCCAAATCCTTATTGGCTTGAACTAAGTTTGATGGCACTTCAGGCAGACCTAGATTGACCCCAAAAACATGATAGGCTTTTACTGTTTGATTAAATTAACCTACTCCAGAAGTAGCATGTAGTTAAACTATCACCACATCAGTATCGCCATTAAAAGTTCATGTTGACAAAAATTGATTTATTATAGACTTTTAGAGACATGGAAAAGTGAAAACAATATTAAGAAATGACTGTAAATTTAGGATTTTTTTTAAAAATTCTGAAATAGCTAAAATATTTGATAGTCCTTGAAACACTTGGAGGCAGCCTGGTACTGGATTTATAGTCAGAGGACCTAGGTTTGAATCCCAACTCTATCACCTACTTCCAACTGTATGATCTTGTGCAGTTTATTTTACCATTCTGAATCTCCCTTTCCTCTCATTCAAAAAGAGGGGTTTAGAACAGATGATCTTTAAAGGTCCCTTCCATCTTTATACCTATGATTTTATGATGCATTGAAAAACACTGAGGTCTAATCTTAAATAACCCCTCAAAATACCACCCTCTGCTGTACTAAGATGAACCCAAATCTTTTATGGGATGGCAGCTTTTGTACTACACAAGGTGTTTTCAAATCATTTTAAAGGAGAAAATTAAGAATGGTCTATTTCACTGCCAAAATAAAAGACAAAGAAAAAGAAAGCAATAATGGGCAAACACTTGGAGGATGTCAAGGCTTCCATATGCTTATACATGCTTGTTCAATATAGGTATCAAGTGGGCTCCTGATTCTAAATTTTGACAAAAGCCAGATATTAAACAGTCTATAGGAGCAAAAATGTATTACATTTTAATAACCTCAAATGGATTTGTGACTTCTCTTTACCTTTTCTTTTAATAGCCTCTTGCCTTTGATGATTTCTCTTCTTAAAATTCTCCCATTATTCTAAGAGCAGCAGCCTTTCTAACGTGCTCCACTTTTCAGGTGTAATTCATGAGTAGATTCCAGAAATGTTTTCTGGTACAGTGTAGTTCTATCTCTGTCTAATCTCAAGGAAGAAAACACATATTTATTAAATACCTAATATGTACCAGGTACTATGCTAAGTGCTTTACAAATATTACCTCATTTGATCCTCACCACAACCCTGGGAGATAGGTGCTATTATTACCTCCTGTTTTACTGTTGAAGAATCTAAGAGACAGAGATTAAATGACATGCTCAGAGTTACCCAGCTGGTAAGTGCCTGAAGCCAGATTTGAACTCAGGGAAATAAGGTTTTCCTGATTCTAAGCCCAGTAATCTAGCTATAGTGGACAGAAAGTAACTTAGAATCAGAAAGAGCTGAAGTCCTATCTCTGATATACTGGATGTATAACCTTGGGCAAGTCATTTAATCATTCATACCCTTAGCAAATCTCTATAGCTACATGGGTAGAGGGAATTTCTTTGCCTAGTAGTTTTCTACACCAATAAAATCACAGGTCTAAGTCTATCTGCCTCTCTCTCTCTCTCTCTCTGTCTTTCTCTCTATATATATCTATCTATCTGTCTCTCTCTCTGTCTCTGCCTCTCTATCTCTCTCTCTGTCTCTCTTTCTTTCTCTGTCTCTGTCTCTCTCCCTCTCTCCATGTCCTTAGATGTTGCCTTTATTCAAGCTCTTATTAAAGGTATATCAGATGGTTTCAGAAAAACCTGGGAAGGCTTATGTGAACTGATGCACATCCAGGAGAACAATCTACACAGTAACAGCAATATTGTAAAGATGATCAACCCTGAAACCCTTAGTAACTGATCAGTACAATGGTTCACCACAATTTAAAAGGACTCATGGTATAAAAATTATCCAGAGAGAGAACTAATGGACTTAGAGTACAAATTGAAACATATTTTCCCCTTCATTTTTCTTGCTTTTCCCCCTCCAGAACATGGCTAATGTGGAAATATGTTTTACATGACTTCATATGTATAATGGGTATTGTATTTCTTGCCTTCTCAATGGATAGGGGAGGAGTAGAAGGGGGAAGAGAATTTGGAACTGAGAATAAAATTAAAATTTAAAAATAAAAAATGGCTTATTAGGATCTCAGACTGTTATAGGAATCAGAATAGATATTATAAACCATCTATTCCAATTCCTCATTTTACAGATAAGAAAACTGACTCCCAAAGAAATCAAGTGACTTGTCCAAGTCAATGACATAGATGAACTCTAGATTTTTGATTCCAAGTTCAGTAGTCTTTTTACACAGAGAAGGTGTTTGGGCCCTTCTGACTAACATCTATTTTTAATGTATTTGGTAAGGCTATATGATGTAAAAGATGAAATGGAGGAAGAAATAGAGGAATGAATAGTGAAACTAAATGTAAAAGAGAAATGGAAACCTAAGACAATAGAATAGAGGATACTAGAAAAGAAAATGGACATTTCTGTGTATTGTGGGAAGGTTCTATAAGAAAGAAACAAAGAAAGAAAGAATCACAACTCTCAGACTATTTCTTATATACCCATAGCAATTAAACAACCTTGACTTTCATGATAAATTAGTAAGAATCAATAATAAAGTAATCAGCTAATTTATAGAATAGAAGAATCTCACAACTCAAAGTCAGCAAGAACAACAGAACTGTAGGCACGAACAAGTAAGAGTTAAAAATCAAAAGGCAGTATGAGCATGAGAGAACGAATCCTGGAAGAAGAGACAAAGCAACCTGGTTGAATCTCAGGTTTGCCACTTAGCATTTGTGTGAACTTGGACAGGACAAGTTATTTAACTTCTCCAAAAACTTCTCAGAATTTTTAATCTCTAAAATGGGGATTAAAATATATGCATTTCCTATTACAGGATCATTGTCATGATAAAATGAGATAAGCATAAAGTCAGTGTGGTGGAGCTGAAAGAGTGCTGGATTTGGAATTAGAGGACCTGGTTGTGTTATTTACTGCCAGCATGACTTTGGGCAAGTCATTTACCCTCTGTGGATCTCTATTTCCTCCCATGTAAAGTGCAAGATTTGTACTACACATCCTTGGATGTTCCTTCCAATTTTAGATCTATAATTCTATGTGTCCATGCTCTTATGAGACTGTTTTCAAATCTTGGCTCTGTTCTATAGCAAACCACTTCAACTCTGCATTCAGTTTCCTTATTTATAAAGTGAGTTAAACTAGATGACCCTCAAGCTTCCTTCCCGTTCTAATACTAGGGCCTTATGATACTATGAAACTATGTAAAATGTTTGTAATTATTATATATAAATATCATGTATTAAAAATAACTGTGACTACCTCTATCCTTCCACCTTGTTTCCTCTCCTCCCCTGAAATATCTCTTTTTTTCTCCCCATTTTCCTTGTGTCTTCTCAAGTTTCCATAATTCTTTTACCTTTAGCGTGTGTCCTATAATTTCAATATACTTTTCCCTTCATTGTTTCAAGCCTCTTTTGGAAATTACTACCTACCTTTCTGTGTTCCCAGGAACCAGTTTTTCTGAAAGGAACAGAAACATTTGACCAACAGTACCACTCACTTGGTTTTGTTTGGACTGCATATCTTTGATGCATATGGCTTAGAAGTATATATATTTCAAACTTATTTTTATATTAAACAACCAAGTTTCAAAAGTTAGGATTGTGAACTTTATTCTTGATGTTTTACATCCTCCCTAATAGATTATCTTGTGGCAGATAACTCATGAATGTTTGGAGTTACCACCAGGCAATTTCAAATGTTTAGTCAAACATCAAAATGTGATTCAAACATTGTAGAACATACCTGAAAGTAATTTTGAATCCTTAAAGCAAATATCCCAGTTATCATCTTCTCCTGGAGACTCTTGGAGCTGGATTAAAAAAAAAAATCTTGGTTGGCTTTTTTCTAGAATCTTTTCTCATGACATGAGAGAAAAAGGGACTCATCTTTCAAAACAATAAAATTAAATTAAATCAGAACCCAGTTTAGAAGACCTTAAAAATCTGATGTTTTCTTTAGCCTTAATGACAACAAAAATTAAGAGATAGTCTTTTGAATAATCATATTTATCATTTAATTGCACATTTGGCAGAACTTGGGATATCACTTGGTACTTGATACCTTTGGTATATCACCACATGCAAAAATTCAGGGTAGCTTTATTATAGGTTAATGAATCTTTCCATTGCAATTCTTAGCAGTATGAGTAATATTTGTGTCCCATAGTAATCTCAGTGGTCTTGGGGCAGACTCAACTTCTTGTTGAGTTCAATTTTTAGGAAAAGGTTTAATTTGCTTATGGGGAAGCAGGGATCCTCTTCAGTCTTATTTAATAACATCATAAAAACAACAACTACTATGTTACATACAGTAGTAATGTAGGAGATGTATTGCATGTTTTTTTTAGGTTTTCGCCAATGTTTTTCAATGTTTAAAACTCCCTACGTTCGATGGTTTTCCTTTTCCCACAAGACGGAAAGTACCATACGTCATCTATTTGCTTAAAGGAGATGAAGAAGTAAAGAAAAGAAAACTTGATAGGCTCTTGCAATATCATAATTTATGTGAACCATGAAAAAAAACATGCATATATAACACCTTTCCTGTCTGGCTTCATCTGTATTCATTTGTTGTCAAAACAGGTTTCCATATTTAACTTCTTTTTTTTTTTTGATTATGCCTTTTTCTTTATTTCATGGAATGATATGTTATTATCTCTGAAGTGTAGATTTCTGCCAAGTTCTATGCACTTCAGTGGTAAGAGTATTGCCCACAACTCTGGGAATCTTTGTTGAAGCTGTAGAAATAAAATGAATAGTATAAAAGCTTGATGGCATCTGTGGATAGGAAACTCATTAAAGGCCCCAGCCCTCTGTTTTATTTCTAACCACATTTTCCCTGTGGGATTTCAATGTCTTGAAGGATGAAACCAGCAGGACTCGTTACTCACAAAACAATGTCTAGAGTCCTATTGGTGCTGGAATGCTTCTGCCAGTCAGGTAAAGAACCTAGGCCTTTATCCCTTGGGGGACAATGCCGGCCAGCTCAGAAACTGCTTGCAAAAGTCATGCCTTTGAATGTAACTGCAGGTGTTGCTCCTCAAAGACTGTTGGTTGGTACCCTCCTATGCAATGCACAATGGGAGAATAGAAAATTCACTTTGGGATTCAAACAAAGTCTTAGAGAAATTGAAATAATAGGAACACAATTTTGAGACTTCCTTGGTTTTTCCCACGAGCCAGGGACCATGACTAATACCCTGAGGGCAAAAAACATCCCCTCTGTCTTTAAGGCATGTATACAATTCAGTGTCCCAGATAAATAAATCTCATGACCTCAGCCATTTTTGAAGCTAAGGTTCATTTAGAAGGAAAGACTTAAAAGAATTATAGCCATGATGGAAGAAAACACAAGGATATCTACTTAGAAATGATCAATAGCTGATAATAGATAGAAATATGAAATAAAACTCCTGTGGCATTTTCCCCCAGGAGAAATCACTGATTTAACCTGCTTCCCTAAATCAGATTAGCATGAGTCTGAGTAGATAACCCTCCCTTGACTGTCTTTGGCCATGTGGCTGATGGCATTTTGGAAATAGTCTCCGAACTTTCAAAAAAAAAATCCTGCAAGAATACTAAGGACCTTGCCATTGTGGAAATCAAAGTGATTCAATCACTTAAGCTAGTACTATAGGCTTGTCAAGTGGAATTGCTTTTACCGATTTGCTGAATAACTCATCTATAATGGCTGGAAATTTCAGCCATTTTGTTAAAACATCCAAGGCAGGAGAGATTAGTGAGCGTCACAGAATAGCATATGTATAATCAAAGAAGTTTAGGCCATGTCTGCACAGTGAAGTACCATTTAAAAAATCCCAAGCTCCAGTAATTACTTTATGGAAAACAATGAGAGCTATCTAAAAAATGAAGTGTGGCATGCACTTAGCTAACTGATGAGACTTCAATAACATTGAAGCTGAGCAAAATCATCTTCCTAAACAAAGCCGCCATCTACATAGCTTTTCCTTAGCAATAAGAAGGGCACATAAGATTTGACTGGAGGTAATTCCTAAGACGGAAAGATTCAGCAACACAGTAGAGATAGAAAGTTAAACAGTGAGGAAGTGCTATCTCAGTTGCTGAAGAATTCACTTCAGCTAGATTCCTACTAATAATAATGGGCCAAGCTGACAAAAAGCAAATGGATTGTTAAAAAGAGGAAACCAGCAAGCTTCTTCCCATTTAAAAATAAGTTTTGTTCTTTTTTTTTCTTTTGCAATAGAATAACTGGTGTTATTTGTAAATGGATATCTTGCAGTTTGTAGACTTCCCAAATTGAGTTGGTTTTTTTTTTTATTCAGTCTTAATTTTGAAATAAGGAGCTGAAAACACGTTGGCATTTGAAATCTTGCCCTTCAGGCAGGCCTACTCTGTTTTTTCTGAAGGTACTCCAAAGTAACTCCCACAGCCTCCAGAACAAATGCACACTTTGAATGTCAACTGCACCTCTCATTTTCTATGCAGAAAATGTCTGGAATATTACACTTGATTTTGTATAGTTAGTGGCTGAAATAAGCTCTTCCCAGAACAAAGGTTCTATTCACCACCTAGGCCTTGAGTTCTGCCTTTCTTTAGATATATTGAGCTCGTGTAGTACATGGCATTCAATAGAGTAAAAATATGTTTCTCGGAGAGTCATCTCCAGCTTGAATTTAAATTCATCTGCTTGTTACCTTGTTTAAACAATAAAAAGGGAAAATATTCGCCAGGAAAGATGTTTAAATACCAGGATATAAACAATGATGTCACCTTCTAATTTTGATGAAATATTAATGGAATGAAAAACAGATGAATATCAGAATACATTATGGATATAGTCAATGCAACAGAGGGGTATTCCCCAACAAAAGGAACACAGTAAGAACCCTTTAAGAGATAATACCCCCTTATTCCTGCTATTGTTAATATTTGGAAAGCATAATACACAGAATTTTTATAGTGCCCTTGTTATAAGGATCTCAAATGTCTGCATAGCTATATGCTCATTTACATATCATGCACATTGTCATCTCTCTCATCCTGAGGCTGATCCCATGAAGTAGGGTGTCCATGTCCCCTTTGTATAGATTGGAAAACCTCACTAATCTTACTGAAATTTCACGAAGTGTAGAATCTTTGACAGAGGTCTGTGGCTTTATCAGGAATATGATTTCATGACTCTTGGTCCAGAATTCTTGACAATAGATACATAACTAGCACAGAGCATCCAAGACTTTGCCCCATAGGATCAACATTAGGGAGGGGCCACACTTCTTCTGGATTGTCATCCCTGTACTGTATAGCACAACCCACCATCCTTTCCTTACCCCAGAATGCCCATGTTCCCATAACCATGATGCTTCTCTACCAGGATTTGCCTTTCCTGAAGCTTCCTGCTTGTTGCCTCCCTTCTTCATATTTACTTACTCCTGGGGTTTGGTGGATTGGGAAATATCAAGCATGGCATCAGGAATGCCTGCTGCCCTCTCTAGGTGATGGGTGGCACCCTTCCCCTGCTGAATTGTAATCTAAGTAGACTCTCTTTTTGGTTACTGCAGTGTCTAACTCCCTCCAACTGAATTTGCTCCAGGTGAAAGAATTCCCAGTTCCAGTTCAGAAATCTTCTATATGCTTTATTTGTCTCTAGGAAGGTTGCTTACATAGTAAGGATTTTAATGCCTCTTTAAAATACTCATAAAGTCAATCAAACAGCCAGTTACCATTTATTAAATGCCTACTATGTGCCAGGCATTGTGCTAAAGTTCCATATAAGGGGAAAAAACAAATCCAAATCCTGTATACTGAGAGTCTTCATAGTAAAATCTGGACATAATTGATTTGTCTGTATCTCTTTTCCTAAAACTTGCTGCTAGTCTCTGCACCTCATTTAACTATTTTTGGAAATCTTGGTTGGGCAACAGCAGGCCTCACCCCAAATTACATCTTTGGTGAATGAAACAGATTAGGAAGTAAAGAAAATAAATAGGGCTTTTCTTGTTCCATTTGCCTTACTTTTCCTTCATTCTTTTCCCCATTCCTAACCTCTTTCTAGTTCTCCATAAAAACAATCTTCCTTTTGCTTAATTATAATTACATCTGGAAGAGTGTTAAATATCTCTATATGAAAAGAACCTTCCCCTGCCCATTCTTATTCTGATGTCTAGCTGTGCCTAAGAGAATAGATTTAATCTTATAGCTGAGAGGGGATCCCAGCTATATCTAAAGTAAAAACAAAACAAAAACAGAAACAAAAAAAATCCAACAGGTTTAAGTATCCTGAGCTTAGATGTACAAGTGAGTTTTTCCATCAAAGTTATTACATTGTGAGGCTGCATATTTATTCTAGTAAATGTCCCTATCTAAAGACATTTTTAGATTTTTTTTCCCTTGGAATTGTTTTTGAGGTCAGGACCCCAAAAGGACCCCAAAAACATCTGTCTCACTATTTTAGAGTCACACCTTTTTTACTGTATGGAGGGGAACCATCTCTATAGACTTGTATCCTGCTCATCTGTACATGGTGGTGGTGGCGGCGGCGGGGGGAGCATGAAAGGCAGGGAATTTGAGGAGAAGATTAAATTAATTTAACCAAAATTAAAATTCAAAAATTAAATTAGAAAAAAACCTTTTCGGGGGCAGCTAGGTGGCGCAGTGGATAGAGCACCAGCCTTGGATTCAGGAGGACCTGAGTTCAAATTCAGCCTCAGACACATAGCTGTGTGACCCTGGGTGAGTCACTTAACTCCAATGCCTAGCCAAAAAAAAAAAATTAAAAAACAAAAAACAACAGAAAACAAACCTTTTCCTTGAACATAAAAGTCTTGAATTATGGTGATATCTTCAAGAAGGCAATGAAAACAGTGCTGCGATTTACTTTTCTAATGCATGATATTGTTAGAATCTAGGAAGTTCTAGGAAGGAAAGTCAGACACTGAGCTAGTCCACAGAAATACAAAGGCGAAGGCCAAGTTGTTCTAGAATATTTCAGTAGAACGTTAGTTCCTTGAGTACAAGGATTTTTTTTGTATGTGTGTATGTGTATGTGTGTGGGGGTGTGTGTTTCTCTCTATATCCCTAGGGCCTAGCACACTATTTGCCGTATTAGATGTTTACTGGCTGAAATAAGATGCAAATTCTTTACTTTGGGTACATTTTATTAAGGGAATACATACATACACACACACATAACTGTAATACAAGTTAGAATATGCTAAGTGCATGTGAGATATTAAAGAGAGAAGTGAGAGACTAGAAAGGGATGGATCACTTCTCACTGGGGGATTATTGAAGATTTCCTTGAGAAGTGCCATCTGGTCATTTGGAAGTGAATTTCAACAAGTAGAGAGATGGAGGGAACCTATTCTAGTCAGCCCATATAAATGTATGGAGGCTGGTATGGAGGATGAAATTGAGGAATAGTTAGTAATACAGTTTCCATGAAATGTAGAGTTGGAATAAGACTGGAAAGGTAGGTTGAAACCAGGTTAAGGTCTTCAGTGCTGACATAAAGGGTTTGTATGTTACCCATAGAGAGTAGGGAATCACAGAATGTCTTGGAGCAGGGAAAGCATGATCAGACTTGTACATCAGGAAGATGACTTTGAAAAATTAATTGGAGATGGGGATTTATGTCAGGAAGATTAGTTAAGGAGGCTATTATGACAGTGATGGTGAAAGGTAGTGAGACCTGGCCTAAAGAAATGACCGTGTGAATGAAGAGGAGCGAGTGGTACTACTTCATGAAGACATCAATAGCATCTTTATTCCTTTTCAGTGTAAGAACAAATATCAAATTAAGGTCAACATTGTATTGCCCACCGTATAGCACCTGTCTAAAATAGTCATGGTCTTGAAGGACTTATGATACAATTTATATTCAAATTGTTATTCTTTTAAGTAGAAGTTTAAATGCTTCTTATTTTTGTGTCAATACTCCTGTCAAGGACTCAGGCCATAAGTTCTGTTTCCATGTGCAGATTGGTATGACTAAAGGAACGATTTTGAAAATATTACCTTGTATTTTCTCTGTATGTTTTATACGTACTTAAATGTGAACAAGTTGTTTCTCCTGGTAGAATGTAGACGCCTTAAATGTAATAACTGTTTCATTTTTTTGTTTGTTTTTTTTTCAGTCCTTAGTACAGTGCCTAGAACATAGTAGGCACTTAATAAATGCTGTTGATAGATTGCTTGAAGCTTCAGAGTACAGGCTCAAAATAATGACTGTTAAGATACCCATAATGTGGATCATTCTAGTATAAATTACTTCAGATTTTGTAAGACTCAGCTAGAACCTGACATGTTAAGTACCTACATTTACCTGTGCTTACAGAAATAGAATGAATTACAAGACATTCTGTTATCAGATTTTAGGCTTGAGGCCGTATGCCTACTTTGCCTACTTCTGTGTGCATTTGCATGTGTCCTTTAACCCTCAACAGATTTCTTATATTTATATATTAAAAATTAATTCTGTGCTCTTGAAAAGTACCAGGTGTACAATCTTCAAGTTCGAATGTCTTATGCATATGAATTACTAAAAACTTCCCATTACTCAACAGTACCACCATCAGTACCACTATCAGTAGCAGTAAATGATGCCTTACTTTGCCTTCTCTAAATGCTTCCATCCTGTTCAGGAAAGACCACTTGTAGGCCTTAGATAAATTCGGGCTCAGTAAAGCTTTGGCCTCTCTTTTGAGATAGTTAAAACTGTCAATTAGTATGAACAGTGTGAGTGATTTTGGTAACGTGATCCTTGCTCAATAGGAGCTGGAGTAGGACTCATTTCAAGTAGGAAGGCAGACTACTGGAGGATCATAAAGACTATGGGATGTTAAGGTAAGAAGGGAACCCATGTCCTAGGTGTGACAGGTTTGATATCACATTTCATTTTTTCTGAACATGTTTATACAACTGTTTAGGAAAACGACAGGATATATATTCACACACACACACACACATACATATGTATATGTATACACACATATAGTATCTCTATATAAATACACATGTGATGTGTATATGTATAATATGTCCATATCTCTATATACATATATACATGTAAATTTTTTTTTAAATTGTTTGTGAGAGCAAACCCAGAAATCTGAAATAGTTTTAGAATGAATTTTGTTAGGTCATTTGGTAGAAGGGAGCAAACCAGGAAGGAAGTTAGTTTCCTCTTGTCTAGGCTCTGGAAGCTTTACATTATATAGGATTTAGACAAGGGTGCTCACACACAAACCACAGGAACACAGTTAAGCAATTCTGCCGAGAGGGCAACTTGAAAGTAAGATAGATTGAGATGGATGTAAGTAAATGTAAACATTCAATGATATTTGGGCAAAGCCAAAACATAAGGGGACACAGGAATGCTTGGGTGGATCCAGGACCTGGGGGTTCTCAAAATTCCTTATTGCTATATCTGGATTTCCTGGAGAGTTACTGAGGTCTGGATGACACTCTAGGTTCAAACAATTGCTAATAACATAAAATTAGGTTCAAATAATATTAATACATGATAAATAATAATCCACAACATACAGTAATGAACTCCAAAATAGTTTTTTAACTACTTTGATGGGAATAAGTCAATGTGTAGAGTTTGAGTGATAGCTTTTTCTGGATAAATGTTGAAGAAGTGTGAAGGCTAAACATTTTAGCTTAAACATGTTATAAGTCCAAATAAACATTGAATGATGAAAATAAATAGGTAACATAATATAGAATCACAGAATTTGAGATTTGGTGTGGACTTTAGAGGCAATCTAATCTCACCCCTGTCTGAGAAAAAAATCCCTTTCTTAATATACCTGCCAACTGGTTATTTAGCCTGTGTTTAAAGACCTCCAGTGGAGATCCCATTCTTTCTCAAAGCCACCATTCCACTTGTGGTTAGCTCTGAATCTTCTTTTCTTTATACTAAACACACTCAGTTTTCTCATTTGATCGTCATATAGTATGAATGAAATTATATAAATGTGACTTCCACGAAAGTCCTCCTCCAATGCTGCATCATGGTGCAGAAATGACTTTTGGCTCTTAACTGCTAAGTACAGCACAATTTCTGAATTCTGCAATCTGCCATGGCTTCAAGTATGATGCTGGTGATTAACCACACATTTGCACTTCTAGGAATAACTTAGTTAAGCATGATTTATTTTTTGATCACAATAATTCATTGAATCATCAATTCAAGTGATAAGATAATAATAACAATAAAAGTAATATCCGACATTTTTATAGCTCTTTACATTAGGAAAGGACCTTGTATGTCATTTACTGTAGCCAAATCATACATTACAGATGAAGAAAGTGAGAACTGGAAAATTTAAGTGACATGCCTAAGGCAACAATTGTTAGGAACAGGATTTCATCCCAGGTCCCCAGACTCCATTGTACAATGTGAACAAATGAAATTGTGAATGATTTGCATGGAATGTGCTGACCTCTCTGATAATTCTAGTGACATGCTAATGAGTACAAGAACAATTCACTGATTTGCAGGGTAACTTTTAAGTTGGTGGTTGCATTGGTTTTTTGTTTGTTTGTTTGTTTGTTTGTTTTGCTTTGTTTTGGGCTAGATTTTGGGTTAAGTGACTTGCCCAGGGTTACACAGCTAGTAAGTGTCAAGTGTCCGAGGTCAGATTTGAACTAAGTTCCTCCTGACTTCAGGGCTGGTGATCCATCCACTATGCCACCTAGCTGCCCCCTTTTTTATTTTTTATTTTTTTTTTTGGTGGTTGCATTTTTAAGGATTCTGTTAAAAAAAACAACAACAAACAACAATACAACAACAAACATCCAGCTGAAAAGTTCACTATGCTTTGCTATGATTAAAATCTATCCATTTGAATTAATTATGGCAAGGCACAATTTCTTGACACTTCTGAACACTCTGTCCTACTCTACTCCCATACCCTGATATCAACTCCATAATGTAAAATTCAGTGTGGAATATTCAGGTCTGTGAATTTTTAAGGGAGTGGTAGTGTTCCTCACTGCCTGAAGAAGGTGCTCATAGTTTGACTTCCCATCCAGGACCATTATAATTTCTATTTTAAAAATTTATTTCCCTCCCTTCCTGACATTTGAATTCATCATTCACGTCTGTGACATGTTTTCATATTATCATTTAATACTGATGTCAGTACCAAACAGTAATAAGGGTGCAAACATCTGTTGTTTACTCTGAAATGATTAGCTTCCATATATAATAATAAAAACTTAGTCTATTGCAACAGTGTTTTTAAAAAAACCTTTTCCCTGCTTGTAAGAATTTTGGACTGTGGTGATACCTTAAAAAATGACAGTAAAAAATAAGACTACATAATGCTTTAAAAATATAGCTGGCTAGTATTATTAGAACCTAGGAAAAACTAGAGGGTAAACCATGCCTGTAAATGGGATATGAACTGTATAGAGATATTTAAATGTAGCTGGCCTGCCTTGTCAATTTCTGCTTCATGATAGTGATACACAAGTTGAAATTAGAAACTGGTGTCACCACTTTCATGGCACCAGTAGTATGTATATAGTTAGCGAGGTTGACTATCATCAACATTGTCAACAAACTTATTCCAAGTTGGCCAAAGGAGAATATCCTTGTCTAGAGTATGTGGAGAAGAAATTTGCATGAGAAAATGCTAAATTTCAGCTAAAATTAAAAAAAAAATCTGGTTGAAACATATAGCAAGAATTAGTTGATTTGGTAATTTTTGATGAATATAAGAAATACTCATGTAAAGTTTGTATTCACTTTGCCAGCTCCATGGATCAAAACAAAGCATCTAACACAATTTCAGGGACTCTTAGTTAGAAGAAGGAAAGGAGACTATGGAATGCTATTTTGACTCAGCATTTAGGGAAAGAAGATCCAATGCCTTATTTTTTTAATCACAATTTTCCTCATCCAAGGCAGATATGATAGGCCAAATTGGTTCTTTTTATCAAGCATGTTATAGTGGATTGAGAGTTGTCATTAGAGTCAAGAAGAATGAGGTATTACCCTGCCTCTGACACAAAATGTCTGTGTGTCACTATGGATAGGTCATTTAACCAATTAATCCCTAGACCACACTCCAGTACTGTAAATTGCAGAAAGATTGTTGACTACTATTGGTAAAATAGTTCATGGGGAATCTTCTGTATCAATGAGCTCTCAGGTCGGACCCCGTGCCGCCCTCCACCAACCAAAAAAATCATCATTTAGTATTTTTATCCATCAGTTAGGTTATTAGCCTTTTAAAAGATCTTTCAAAATTTACAGATGGATTTTCAACAATATAAACAAAAAAGTAATTTTAAAGTACCAGATACAGTAGTGCTGAGTTAGAAGCTATGTACAAGGCAAGATTTTTACAAGTGTTTGTTTAGTGATTTTTTTTTGACAAATTGGAATTTAGGTTTTGTAATTTTATGCTTTTCTGTCCATTGGGGCATATCCATGCATGCTTCTCAACAACAAATTATCATTAAATGTTGATTAAGCACCTGCCTTGTGCCACACACCACAGCATAAAAAGATTATGATTCCATAATAGCAATATCTATGATATATTTAAACTTTGAAGTTCCCTCAATGCCTACCTCAGATATTGCTTAATAATCATTTGTTAATTATGTTGATTTGTTTTAAAAATGAATAAAGCACTTTCCTTGCCTTCATGGAGCTTAGAATTTAGCAAATGAGATAAACCACATTTGCCCTACCCACTCACCCCCCCTTTAAAAACATCTATAATGCAAGTCAGAATCCAGGGGGCTTCCAATAAATACCATTAGAGGCTCAAGGAGAGAAAAAAAAATCTTCTCTGTAGTTTACAGTACATTGATACTTTTCAAAAAAGAGTTTCCCACAAATTGTGTCTGCACAAGGAAAATACATCACAAAATTCCTAAAACTTGCTTAATAATTTTTTTTTAAAATACATAATATTGTGGTTAACTGCCCTATCCCCAGGTCTGTATCCCAAAGAAGTCATAAAAATAGGAAAAGGCCCCACATGTACAAAAATATTGATAGCAGCTCTTTCTGTGGTGGCAAAGAATTGGAAATTGAGGGGATGGATTCCCATTAATTGGGAAATAGCTGAACAAATTGTGGTATATGAATGTAATGGAATACTATGGTATTATAAAAAATGATGAGTAGACAGACTTCAGAAAAACCTGGAAAGACTTATGTGAATTGATGCTGGGTGAAATCAGCAGAAGCAGAAGAACAATGTACACAGAAACAGCCACATTGTGCAATGACTGACTTTGATAGACTTAGCTCTTCTCAGCAATGCAAGGATCTAAGACAGCTCCAAAAGACTCACTATGGAAAATGCTATCCAGAGAAAGAACTATGGTGTCTGAATGCAGATGGAAGCATACTATTTGCTCTTATCTTTTGTTGTTTTATTTCTTCTCACTAGTTCTAATTCTTTTATATATCATAACTAATGTGAAAATATGCTTAATATGAATGTACAAGTAGAGCCTGTATCACATTTCACGTCATCTTGGGGAGGGGGAGAAAATTTAAAACTCAAAATCTTATGGAAGGGGCAGCTAGGTGGTGCAGAGGATAGAACTCTGGCCTTGGAGCTGGCCTCAGACACTTGACACTTACTAGCTGTGTGACCCTGGGCAACCCCGATTGCCTAAAAAAAAAATCTTATGAATGTTGAAATCTAAAAACAAATAAATAATTTTTTAAAAAAATACCCTATCCCTTCATTAATGGAGGCATCTGGTGGCATTGCGGATAGAATTCAGGGCCTAGAGTCAGGGAGACCTAAGTCCAAATTTGTCCTCAGATGCTTACTAGCTGTAAGGTTGGGAAAGTCATTTTAACCTCTCTTTGCCTCAGTCTCCTCAACAATAAAATGGGGATAATAATAGCATCTACTTTGCAGGGTTGTTGTGAGAATCAACTGAGATAATAAGCAGAAAATGCACTTAGCACAGAGCTGGGCATGTAGTAGGTGCTATATAAATGCTTATTGCATTCTCCTTACTTTCCCACCTACCATGCTGAAAATGAAAACAATTTTTCACTTGCACGCAAAACTGTTAAAACACTCAAGTAAAAAATAAGCAAACTGCCTTGGTTGTCTGTTTTTTTTTAAAATATAATTTTCAACAATTATTCCCATTAAAGGGTCCCAAAGTCATGCTTCACAGAGTAGATGCTAAGAGAAGCAAAAGAAGCAGTCTGTACATAGTAGATATAAGGACAACACGAGTGTGAGAGGTGAACAGAAGCCCTAAACTTGTTGAAACTTCAAAGACAATCTATATCCTTCCTTTTGATTAAATTTTCTTGTTAATATGAAATCCCATTTTTGGTTATTGAAGCAAAATAAAAAATAAACTCCCCAATAATAATGTTATAAAACACTAAAATGAATCAATTTACTACCTTTTGTGGAATGATTCCTATAGTCAACCTCTAAGCACTCCTTTTGAAAAGAGCAGGTGAAGTTGGGTTTAAATGTTTAGAGATAGCAAATACAGAAATAGTTTGAAAATCTCAGTTTTGGCAATGGAAAAAGTCTTCAAGAAATGAATGGTTTTTCCATGTTTCAACCCCGTTGTTGTGGAGTTTGGCACTGGAATCAGGAGACAAGTTTAGTTCAAGGTCTGCTACTCATTTATGTGACCTCAGGCAAGTCACTTCACTTCTTTGGTTCCCTGCTTTCTGAACTTTAAACCAGTGGGTTGAAGAAGAAATTCTGTGAGATGATTGCCCTGAGGAACTATTATGAGTGGAGTTCTAGCCTTAGTTTGGCACTTATTTGTTTTCATGGGTTTCAATCAGTCATTTCCTGTGTTTGAGTGTGAGTGAGTTCATAGTTTCCTTGATGGAACCTTAGGTTTTCTTTTTCTCTTCTTTATGAGTCATTTTGCTCAATAATGTCAGCTATGGATGCATAGGCACATGCTGTATTGTCAATCTGTGAATCTCGCTTTTGACCACTTCTGTTGCTCGTATCTTCTACTTGCTATGTCCCCTTGGTAGCTGTTCCCTATTTTGGGTAGGTCTCATTCCATGTGTGGGGAAATAGTATAGCTTAATCTTAGTGGTATGTGTGAGAAAGAGACCTCAGTAACAGGATGAAACTTGGAGTGTCGTAATTCTATTTGCAGAGACTTGATCTTTGCTTACATGGACAGATCACAGTTACTGAAAAAATAACTCTGTGATATTTTCATGGGCACAGCCATATGGCCCAAGCCTACCTGAACTACCATTCTGTTTTCACTTACAGTCACCAAGGGATGCAATATGGACACTCTGACTGAAAAGTAGACAAACTCTGTACCTAAGCTACAGATGGGCCCCTTAACTCCAATGGGCTGTTTATTAATGTGGATATTTTCCTCCTTCTCTTATTTACATATTACTCAGAAGCCTGCCTACAATATGGAACTGATTTGCATTCATCTTCCTTCTTATGAATAAGGCACACTCCTACACAAAAGGGCACCATTTCCCAGATAAGGAAATCACTTTCTAGGTCTAGATTCCCTTTTTAAAGCTTGTTTTTCAGGTGAAATGTCATTCAAGACAAAAGGTTCCAGGGAATCTAATCTGGGCTCCAGCACAATGCTTCAGAATGCCCCTCAACTGAGAGGGGATTGATGCTGTATACTAGTCCTGTATGCTATAGTCCTGAACTACCCTGATACTTCTAGCTTTATCATATCTGCTGATCATGACACTGGCATTTGTGACCAGACTCTATTGCTTAGGAAAAGTATTGACACTATTACTGATACTAAATAACATCTAGGTCAGGTGTGCCTTGCATACAGAAAAGAAAATCAAGAAGAAGCCATGTTACTACTAGGCAGTTGTCATAAATTCAGGGGCTTCTTTTAAGAGCAAGAGAAAGCTGAAGGGAAGCTGGTTATTTATATCAGACTAGGCCCTGTGAGTTTAGGGAGATGAGGATTTAGTAATATTAAGTTGTTGTAGACAATTATTTGCATCATTGTTGAACAGAAATTCACACAAAACAAATGACAGCACTTAACAAGAAATATTGAATTTTCCATTCTTATCATTGTACAACCTGTAAGTATGTTGGTTGTTAGTCTGACATCCAGACAATTGCCTCAAACTCTGCTTTGTTTTAGAAATGGAAACCTGGTCCCTAAATCAAAAAGTAAATAATCAAAGACTTTTTTCAACCATTCAATTGCTCTCCCCACCCCACCCCCTACTTCATATACCACCTTCCAGAGCAATTTTCAACAGAACAATGGTTCACAGGTATACCCTGACAGAACAATATAGCACAACTATACACTGACTACATTAGAAGTTTTCAATGGAAGTCAATAAAGTGTTGTTTGGGTTTATGAGGAACAAGAATTTCTTCTTCCTTTCTTCTTTAGACCACCAGAATCATGGCATTAAAGACTGAGTCTTAAGCTTCTTTTTATTATTGCCTTACTAGTGCATATGCTCCCATTTTTTATCCTCTTTCCCCATATTGATTTCTTTGGCAAAGGTCCTTTACATCATTGATCTCTAACTTTTGAACATTCCTGAATAGATTATTTAAAGCAGCGCTTCTTAAACTTTTTCCACTCACGACCTCTTCAGCACTTCTTAAACTGTGACCCATAGTTTAAGAGGCGCTGAAGAGAACCATTCTCATGGACTATGCCTACAAACATAGACAATGGGAGGTCTGTGTAACTAGCCAGATAGAATCATAAATCCAGCATCTTGGAAGGGGCTTCAGATGAAATCAAGTCCAATTCAATCCTTATAAATTTCCTTTACAACATCTCTAACAGTTGGTCATCTGTTCTCAGTCTAATATACCCAATAAAGGAATGGACTACCTCAAATGTAGTCCAACCTATTTTTAGAAAACACTGCAATCCCAATGTGGTGACCAAAAATTTAATGCAATCTTTGTGCACATTAACAGAAGTATGGTGGGGGGAGGAGGAAAGAACCTAGCAGCCACATTGAACAATACCTATGTTCGTATGTGGACCATTGATGTGCTGGAACACGTCCAAAAGGGTGGTGACCAAGGAAAGGAGAGAACTCAAAACCATGTAATATGAAACTCATTTGGAAGAATAAGGAAAATATAACCTGAAGAGCAAACCAAGTAGAATACATACTTAGAGATTTTTGTGACACATCAGTTCATGTTATAATTAAACAAGCACTTATTAACCACCTGTTATGTGCAGAGAACTATGCTAGACCTGAGGAGAAATGCAAAATTGAGATAAAACATGGTTCCTACCTTCTTGAAGTTTAAATTTTAGTTGGAGGATTGACATATCTGAAGACAGTTATGATAGAAATAAAAGATGTTACACACACATAAGAATGGTGCAGAATAATAGGTAACAAAGATCATTACTGACCAGTAGGATGGTGAAGGTTTCATAGAAGAGGTGGCATTTGAGTTTGCGCTTTCAAGGAGGTAAAGGAAAACAATGAAGGAATAGGGATGCACATTCTAAACATATAAAACAACATAGGCAAGGTTGGTAAAAAGTATAGTCATGACCAAGGGTTTGCAATAGTCTAGTTTGACTGGAGCACAGAATATGTAGACACCATTACTATAACAGAAGTCTGGAAAGGTAGTATGATACAAAGTTTTGACTGGTCTTGAATTCCAGAAAAAGTTTAAACTTAACTCTGAAAGTTTATGGGACAGAAGAGAGCTAACACATTTTGTGTGTCTTCAGAAAGTAGAAGTAGGAGCAATGGGTGGAAAAGACTAGGAGGCAGATTTTGATAAGAAAAGGAAAACCTTTCCATTAAGGAGATCTAACCAAAAGTGGAATGAGCTTTCTTTTGAAGTGGGCAGTTTCAAATCGCTATGAGTCCAGGCTAAAGCTGGATGAGTATGTGTCCTGAATGGTGTAGAAGGGGATTCATGCATTGGGTTGAAGATTAGATGACAATTTAAGTTCCGCCCAGCTTCGGGTAGTGGCTTATTCTATGGGATATTGGCAAAGTATAGGCAATATAATGGAGGGGATATACTTTGAGTAAATAAAACCTGGATTCAAATCTAACTTGCCTGCTGTGTGACCCTGAGAGATCCCTCTTTGTGCCACAAACAACTCACTATGAATTATCTGATAAGTCATAAATGGGTTGTGATGTATGTCAGTGGAGAGAGTTCTTCAAATGAGTGAAATCACAGATTTTTTCCCTTTTTCACATAGTGGAAAAATTAAAAATAAATAAAAGCCCTAGGCTGGAAGTCAGAATACCGGAACTCTAGTCCTCATAAGGCAATTAACTGTGTGACCTTGGGCAAGTTTTAGGGTATTAGAATCAGAAATTCAAAGAATCTCAGAGTTGGAATGTACCTCATAGATCACATATTCCAACCCATCACAGAACAAAATTCTCCTCTCTATTGTACCCATAGAATTGGCCATTCAGACTTGGCTTGAAGATTTCCATCGAGGTAGAGCCCCCTACCTCTCAAGGCAGCCCTTTCTACTTCTGTGTACTTCTAATTTTTAGAAAGTTTTTCATCTAATGAAGCCTACATTTTCCTCTTTGCAACTAATGCCATTCTTCCTTTTGGGAACCAAGGTAACCTGGTCCAATCCCTTTTCTCTACAAGAGACCTTTAAGCACTTGAAGACAACTAACATCTTCCTTTGCCCCATTCCCTCCCTCCCCTGTCTTCTCTTCTTCAAATTAAACATCACCAGTTTCTTCAACAAATTCTCATAAGATAATGTCAAAGGTATGCACAGTTTTATAGCCCTTTGGGCATTGTTCTAAATTGCTCTTCTGAGGGGCAGATAGATGGCACAGTGGATAGAGCACCAGCCCTGAAGTCAGGAGGACCTGAGTTCAAATCCGGCCTCAGATCAAACACTTGACACTTACTAGCTGTGTGACCCTGGGCAAGTCACTTAACCTCAATTGCCTATATGTATATATATATATATATATATATATGTATATATATAAATTGCTCTCCTGCATGGTTGCATCAGTTCACAACTCCACCCACAGTGCATTACTGTCCCAGTTTTCCCACACCCCCTCCAACATTTATTATTTTCCTTTCCTAAACATACTATCTCTCTCTCTCTCTCTCTAAATATATATATGTATATATATACATATATATGTATATATGTGAGAAATTATCTATTTGTGCAAAAATATTTATAACGGCTCTTTTTATGGTGGCTAAAAATTGGAAATCGAGAGGATGCTCGTCAGTTGGAGAATGGCTAAATAGCTGTAGTATATGTGTGTAATGAAATATTATTGTGCTATAAGAAATGACAAGTGGGATGATTTCAGAAAAGTCTGAAAAGACTTACATGAACAGATGCAAAATGAAGTGAGCAGAATCAGAACATTGTACAAAGTAATAGCAATATTGTATAATGAAGAACTGTGAATGGCTTAGCTATTCTCAGCAATGTAATTATCCAGGATAATCCCAAAGGACTAATGATGAAGCATGTTATTTTTTTTTTAAATTTGAGTTTTCATGTACAAACATGGAAATGTTTGACATGACTGCACATGTATAAACTATATTGGATTACTTAGGGAAAGGGTAGAGAGGGAAGAAGGGGGGATAGAATTTGGAACTCAAAACATGTAATTGGGGAAATAATAAAATATTATATGAAGAAAAAAAAAGATGTCAAGACTTTTCACCATTCTGGTTGTGCTCCTCTTGATGCTGTCCATTTCTCTTCCCAAAATGTGACACTCAGAAGTGAAAGCAGTCTTCCAGATGGGGTTTATTCAGAGCAGAGTGGTGCTATCATATAGCTATTCTTGGATTCTGTCTCTCTTAATGCAGTCTGAAGTTTCATTAGCTTTTTTGTTTGCTATATCATACTCCTGACTTACATTGAGTATGCAATCCACTAAAACCCTCTAAATCTTTTTCAGATGCACTGCTTTGAAACTATACCTCCAACTTATAAAGTTTATTTTTTAACCTGGGTAAGATATTAAATTAATTTTTATTAAATTTCAACCTGTTAGATCTAGCACAACATTCTAGCCTATAAAAATGTTTTTGGAATCTGACTCTGTCATCCAGCATGTTAGTTATTCATTTTAGCTTTGTGTCATCTATAAATTTCATAATGATGTCACATATTCCTTTATCCAAGTCATTGCTAAAAATGTTAAATGGCACATAGATCCTTAGGGTACTAGGGATCTCCTTTCCAGCTGACATTAAACCGTTACTGACTCCTCTTTGAGTATGACCATTCGACTAGTTCTGAATCCTTCTATTTTTACTATTGTATAGCTGACAGTTCTCCATATTTTCCATAATAGCACAAGAGATTAGCAAATGCGTTCGAATCAAGTAAGTCATATCTACAACATCCCCCTAATCTACCAGTCTAGATATCCAGTTTTAAAAAGGAACTAAGGTTTATCTAGCTTGTCCTGTTCTTCACAAAACCATGCTGGTGCTTTATAATCACCCGTTCCTTTTCTAGACACTAACTACCTATCCCTTTAATATTATGATCTAGAATTTAGCCAGAAATCAACAACAAATCACATCAAGGTCACTGGCCTTTGGTTTTCAGACTCCATTCTCTTCTTTTTTAAAAAAAAAGTGCCATCATAGTTCCCCTGTTCCCATTTTGCAATACTTCTTCAGTTCTCCCTGGTCTTTCAGAGCAATTACATCTGACAATTTTTTCAGTATCCTAATATATAGGGTACTGGATCTGATGATTTGAATTCATCCAGAACAGGTTGGTGTTCTTGTACTATGTCTAATCTTTATTCTGTCCTTTCTAGACCAATGATCATTCTCCTGTTCAGTGACAGACACTCCACTTTGAACAGTGGACATGGCTGGTTAACTAAGTCCTATGGATCTTTTTGATCCTTGCATTGGACAATTGAAGTTCCCTGTTACCACAATATTTTGATGCCACACTTTGCTTATGACCTATTTTCCAAACACTTTACCTATTTCCTCTTTATGTTCAAATGGACTGGAATATATTACAATGACAGTAGGATTTTTTTTTCTCTCTCTAATGACTTTTGCCTAAATGTTTTCCTTCATGCATCCTCACTTAGGTTGCTGACTGTCCTCACATAAGTAAACCTTCTCAACCTACAGTGTTATTCACTGCCATTCTTTTTTTTTTTTTAAGATTAAATTCCTCCTCTTCTTTCGAATAAGATACAGCCTTTGAGAACCATATTTTTCCTATGATTCCACTCTACCTATCTAACTAATACCTGAGACTAATATGTAAAATAAGGTTACTGGACTAAATGATTTCTAAAGTCCTTTCCAAGTATAAAAATAATATAATCCATTAATCAGATAAATAGACCATGAATATTCAGAAGTTGTATTTGTAGAAACATGAGAATGAAGCAGCTAGTTCTATGAACTGTTTGGATATTCCATTTATATAGCTATTTGCCATGTTTGACACAGATAATTTATGTCTAGCACTTAGTGCTGTGCCTGGCACATAATAGGGACTTTAAAAATGTTTATTGATTGATTGACCTCAACCCAGTTAACCATACAAAGTCTTGATGAATTTGAGATGTCCATTAGAATCACTGAGAGTTCAATTGTTTCTGATTTTTGTTTTCTTAAGTAGTAGCAATATGCAATTCGGGCTCACATGTCTGTGTTAGTTTGTTCAAGTGATTGTTCCCTATTTGAGATAATAGGAGCAAGGAATTATAACTTAGTTACTTCATAATCATAGATTATGATATGGCTCAGGCATGTGTGTATGTGAATTATGCCTCTATACACTAACAAGTTGACAACAGAGCAATAATAATGTTTAATTCAAACATTCTTTTTATGGCAGGCAGAACGTGAGAAATATTTTTGATATACTCATCAAGTATGTTTTTGTGTTATACAATCATCTTGCAAAAGCAGGCTTGGATCCTTCCTAAATGCATGGTCCTTCGATTTGAACTGATAGATTATTATGACTTCCTTTGTCTTCTGTTTTGTGATTTTTGCCAGTAGTTGAGTCGGTGAACACAATAGAGTGTACATGAATAGAATTGAACATTATGGAAGGTGTAAAGATACTGAGAGCTGACAAAGAGCAACACTAATGAACAATAATAAATTAGTTTAATTCTCTGCAATATGGATTTCCATGTCTAGAATATCTTTTTCTTCAAAACCAGCAATAATTACTTCAAATGCAATTTAATAGTAATTTTATATTTGCTTCCATTCAAGCCATATACACATAATAGAAAGAGAAAAATCTGAAAAATAGCTTTATCAACCATGAACATTTTAATTTAAAGGTCTTTTAAGGGGAAAAAATAGCATAATAAGGCCAAAGTGACGTGGATTTGAGTTGTATGAATATACGTGTTCTCTATAGTATGACCTTAGTCTTATTTGCTATTATTTCAGATTTCTGTAGGATCATAGTAGGGCAGCTAGGTGGTACAGTGGATAGAGCACCAGGACTGGAGTCAGGAAGACCTGAATTCAATTATGACCTCAGATATTTACTAGCTGTGTGACCCTGGGCAAGTCACTTAATCCTGTTTGCCTCAGTTTCCTCATCTGTAAAAATGAACTAGAGAAGGAAATGACGTTTCAGTATCTTTGCTAAGAAAACCCCAAATGGGGTAAAAGAGTCGGACACAACTGAAATGACTCAACAACAACAAAGGATCATATTATCAGAGATTTAAAGCTTGAAGGGACCTTAGAGGTCATTGAATCCAACCATTTGAGTCACTTTATAGCTGAGTAAACTGAGGCTGAGAGGGATAGTGACTTGCCCAGGGTCACACAGTTCATACATAAGTATCTGAGGCCAAATGTAACTAAGGACTTCCCAGTGCCAAGGACAGTACTCTATCCATTACAGATTGACTGCTTATGCTAGCGTACTCCATCTCAATGAGATAATTTTTCAGGACTCTCAAAGGCAGTTCTTGCTTGTAGTTAGGATAAAATTTGGAAGTGAAATCTTTCATCATAGGGACTCCCACCATCTTTTGTTGCTCCCGTCTTCACTAACTCTGTCATATTGCCCTCTGGGAATTGTATACTGAGGTATCCTGGTCCCCTGGCATATCCTTGCTCCAAACTGACTTCCCCTTTCTTCCCTTCTTGCCCTTTAGTTAAAAATCCTATTTGTACAGATCTAAGTTTTTATGCTTTTTAAGAAAAGTAATGCATACCTAGATATGAATGAGTAGCAGGATTAACTCACCGGGAGGCATATTCACTGGAAGGCATCTACAACTGGCAGAAAGAGGGACTGGAAAAGAGGGAGAATTTTGAGTACAGCATCCAACTTGACCCTGTATCACTTTACTCTGACTGTAGAATAGAGCATGGGTCATCTGAATTTTTCTAATTTTTTAAAATTAAATATCTTTACCCAGCAAAAAATCTTTTGGTTGTAGAATTCCTATTCCCTACTTGTTTTCTCTTTTGTATTTGGTATTCTAATAATACACACACACAGACACACACACACACACACACAGACACACACACACACACATAATTCCTCCTATGTTGCATTTTCCATGCTTCATTTTGGTAAACTGGATTTATTCAGTTAAGTTCACAGGTAAGAAAAGACCAAAAAAAAAGCCAATGGTTCCATATTTTCATCTCTACTTCTTGGGGTTAATTATTTCTTTTGGGTATGTGAAGAAAAAAATAATTTCTAGTCTAAATTTTCTTTTGGTTAGGCTGATTGAAAGGAAGACCTGTTTATTAATTGCCAGTAGCCTGCTCCATTGTTTATGATATTTCAGAATGGGATATGAGGAAACTTCCTTCTTTGCCTCCTCTACTGTTCACTGAGAAATGCTTAATTATGGGTACTGTTTTCCATTGTCATTGTTGGTGTTACTTAGTTGTTAAAGTTTACCAAAGGTGGGGTTAAACTGTGCAGGAGATGCTATTCAAAGATTATCCTACAGCAATCCTTGGCACTGTTGGGTAATTAAAATACTATTTTTCTATTGTAAAATGTCACTTACCCCATCTTCCAACAGAAGGTGGAGGGGCAGGGCTGGGGGCCCTTTTTCAGCCAGGATCAAGTGACAAAGAAGGGCACTTGTGAGAACAAAGGTAAAAAGGTCATGAGATTAGAAAAAAGGCGGGGAGGAAATAAATTTTGAAGGAGAGGGTAGCTCTGATATCAAGACTGGTGAAACCAGTGAGCCAGCTGGAGTCAGAAAATGATAAAAAAAAATCAGAGGAATAGTGGAAAGTTCAATCTGTCTATGCCCCAGGTGAGACTGATTAATGCTTTAAATCTAAAGTTTAATTCAAAGATTAAAAGGATTCATAAGTACTGTGATACTGAATAGGAGAAGGCACTTTCTTCAAGGGACAATAGAATTTGGAAAAGATGTAGAGCAAAAAAAAAGAGAGAGAGAGACAGAGAGAGAGAGAGAGAGAGACAGGTCTTTAAAGTCTTTAAGACAGGGCTACTTGGCATTGATTGTGTTGAAAGAGAACAACCAGAGTGGTGAAGAGCTTTGAGTCCCAGCTCTTTAAGGGTTGGCTGAAGAAAATGGGAATGTTTACTATGCCAAAGTGGGATTGGGGTGGGGGTGGAGGGAAGAGGGGACTCAGGAGGGAGATGATTATTGGCTTCAGGTGTGTGCAGGACTGTGCTTTGGAAGAGAGACTGGGGAAGGGGGGAACCTGCTGCCTCAAGGCTACATGTGGTCTTCTAGGTCTTCAAGTGTGGCCCTTTGACTGAATCTAAACTTCACAAAACAAATCCCTTTAATTAAAGGATTTGTTCTGTAAGACTTGGACTAAGGTTTACCACCTGTGGGACTTTTTCCAAATGGACCCTGAGGGCAGAACAATGGGTGGAAGTGATAAGGTCTAGAGGTTGGGGGTACTGGAACACGGAGATCACGACACTCTGATCCTGCCCAAAAGAATTCAACCCAAGACTTCTTTCAGCCAAAAACAAGGTTCATTAAAGATCCACCATATTGCCACACTCTTGAGGAATCTAGGAGTCTGCAAGTATTGGCTAGATTCTAAAAATCTGAGCAGGGGCTAGATTTTAGGAATTTGAGCATTTTAATAGAGATTAGATGGACCTTATGTAAGTAAACACTGTGGGAGGGATCTAGGAGTGTCAAAGTAGTTTGGGGTGACTGGAGGAGGGGTCTAAGGAATATCCGAATGGGAGTGGCCAGTAAACTGGGGTAAAGAGAACTCCAGGGACCTGGACAATGGAGCCTAGCTAGCATGAAGTGTAGGAAATGGCCAGGGGTCATAGGAAGGTAAGACAAGGGAGGGGAGATTGGGTGTAGCCAAAGTGAAAGACCAGTAGATGGGATTATAGCCTTGGGCAAATGTCAGGGATTTGGGAAAGTCCAGGGTTTTTCATTTCTGGGGCCCAGATCCCAATCCTATTGGAAGTTGCAGAGAGGTCAAATTAGGTTTGGTGTCAGGAAAACTTCCTAATTTCAGTCAATCAATCAATAAAAATCTATTTAAAAAAAAGCAAAAAAACCTTTTGTTAAACACCTACTATGTGCCAGGGACTGTGCAAATCAATGCAGATACAAAAAGAGGTAAAAGACAGTTTGGGCCCTGAAGAAGCTCACAATCTAAGGAGGAGACAACATGCAAACAAATATATACAAGGCAAACTATATACAGGATTAATAGGAAATAAGAGAGGGAAAGCACTGAAATTAAGAGGAATTGGTGCAAAACTTCCTGTAGAAGGTGGGATTTAGTTGGGATTTAAAGGAAGTCAGAGAGGTCAGTCAGTAGTCACTGATTGGATGAGAGAGAGCATTCCAGGCATGGGGAACATCCAAAGAAAATGGAGAGATGGAGTGTCTTGTTTGTGGGACAGCCAGGAGGCCAGTGGCACTGGATTAAAGAGTATATGCTAGGGAGTAAGGTGTAAGAAGAGTGGAAAGGTAGGAGGGGGCTAGGTTATGAAGGGCTTTGAATGCTAACCAGAGCATTTTGCTTTTGCTCCTAGAGGCAATAGGGAGCCATTGGAGTTTCATTGAGGAGGAGGTGGGTTGGGGGTGGGGGATGACATTATTGGACTTGTGTTTAAGGAAAATCACTTACGTGGCTGAATGGAGTGGGGAGAGACTTGAGGCAGGTAGACCCACCAGCAGGCTACTGCAATGATGCAGTCATGAGGCCATGAAGACCTGCACCAGAGTGGCGGCAGCGCCAGAGGAGAGAAGGGGGCATATTGGAAAGATGTTGTGAAGGTGAAGTCGACAGGCTTGGGCAGAACTTGGATGGGGGTATAGGGACTGGGCAGGGAAGGTGGGGAGGAGAGTGAGGAATCCAAGATGACTTCTAGGATGGGAGTCTGAGGAACTGGGAGAATGGGGTTACCCTCTCCAGTAATAGGGAAGGTAGGATGAGGAGAAGGTTTAGGGGAAAGATATAATGACTTCTATTCTGGACATATTGAATGTAAGATGTCTAGTGGACAATTAAAGCTGTAGAAAAGTGAAATGGATGCCCCAGAAAGGTGGAAATTTCCTTTCCCTAGAGACCTTCAAGCAGAGACTGGACAGTTACTTCTCAGGTTTTGTCAAGACGGGAATTCCTTTCGTGTCTAGGTTGGACTAGACTGGCTCCACTCCTCCACTAGACTGTGGAGGTCCCTTTCTCTTCTCTAATTCTGTGATTCTTTTACAACTTTAAATCTAAAACTTTTCTAAGAGGTAGATTTTGTTTTATATTTCTTTTTTACCTGTAGCATGTACCTTAAACCTTTATCACTCCTGTATTAAAATATTTGCAGTCCAGCTTGCCTCTCTGGATTGTTTTGGACCCAGTAAGAGAAAAGGATGTAAGAAAATCAAGAAGTTATATCTTCTGAGCTGGTGTGGTATAGTGACTAGAGAATTAGATGAAGAGTTAGGAAGCCTATACTGTAGCCCCTGCTCTGACACTAACTCTCTGTATAACTAACTTGTATGACACTTCACCTATTTGGGCCTCCATTCACTCATCTTTAAAATACATGAAATGGGGCAGTTAAGTGGCACAATAGATAGAGCACTGGCCCTGGAGCCAAAAGGACCTGAGTTCAAATCTGGTCTCAGACCAGACACTTGACACTTAATAGCTGTATGACCCTAGGCAAGTCACTTAACCCCAACTCCCTCACCAAAAAAAAGAACAGAAAAGAAAAGAAAAAGAAAGAAATGCACTAAATCAGTGGGGTAAAACTCAGGAAAAAAAGGTCCACTGAACTGTACATAAAGATAGCATGCAGACTGCCTATTGACTCAATTTTAAAATGTAATATTATATATATATATATATTGCTATATTTTTGCTTATCCTGTTAACTATTTCATAATTACTTTAGAGTATCATGGGTTGCATGATGGCCCTTGGCCAGTGGGTTTGACGCTTCTGCATTAGATAATTTCTAGAGTCCATTTCAGCTCTAAAATTAGACTAAGTAGTCTAATACTAAATACTTTAATACTAAACATATTTTGTGTACCTATGGGTGGTACCAGCTGAGACGAGTACCTGGGAATTTGGTTGAGACTACTGAATCAGAGACTAGTGACTCCTATTTTCTTATCTTTCTAAAAATATCTTGAATTTTCGCCATTCTTTTACCTGGGATTGTGACATACAGTGCAGCCAACATATACCTTGAAATGCAATGACTTCATTGTGAAAATAGGAATGGAGAAGATAGTGAATAATAACTGAGAGGTATGACTCAGGTTTGGGGAATAAAATAGTTTAGGTTCATAGCCTTCTTAGAAACTTCCTGCCTAAATGCCATGAACAGTTTGTTGCACAGGAATGCTGTGAAATATCAGCTATGTCAAGCACTGGAGATAGCAAGAACTATAAATCACCACAACTAAAATTGACAATTTTTTTTTCTTCTTCCCACCAAACCTGTGATTTCATTGGTATATGGAGTTCTTGGAAAGGAACATCTTTACCAAAACAATTCAGGACTTCAAAGTAAGTTCACCAAAAAAAAAAAGTTAAACCATTCACTGAGAACTTCTTTCTGCCTCTTCATTTCACATCTCCCTGACATCAATCCACTCCAGAATCTGATGATGAGGTGGTCATTTTGTTTCTTAAGGCCAATACCAATACACTGGATTTCAACCTTTCCTGTTCTTCTCAACAGATTGTCCCCACCATGATTCCTCCCCTTTTTCTAATCTCCAGCCTCTCCCCATCTTCTTTCTTCACTGCCTGCAAAAATTTCCAAATCTCCTCCATCTTTAAAAACAATACCCTCACTAGATCCTACTATGCTGGCTAACTACCATCCTGTATCTCTCTTCCTCTTTTTAGCTGTACTCTTTAAAAAAAGCTATCTACAATCAATGCCTTCATTTATCCTCTCACTCTCTGTCTGCTTAAGCCCTCTGAAGTCTGGCTTCCAGTCTCATCATTCAGTTGAAACTGCTCTTTTTAAAGTCACCGCTATGTTCTCTTAATTGCCAAATCTAACAACCTCTTGTCAATCCTTATCTTTCTTGTCCTCTCTGTAGCACTTGCCACTATTGGCTGCCATCTACTCCAGGACACCCTTTCCTCTCTGAGTTCTGGTCTCTCTTGGTTCTCCTCCTATACCTGTCTCATTGTTCCTTCTTAGTCATTTCTTCTGGGTCTTCATCCATGTCAAGTCCACCAAATGTGGATATTCCCCAAGGCTCTATCTTGACCCCTCTTCACTTTCTCTGTATATTCTTTGGTAATCTAAAAAGATTCCATAAATTCAATGATCATCTCTGCAGATGATTTACAAATCTTTTTATCTAGCCCTAATCTCTGGATATCTGGTCCAGTGTCACCAATTGTCACTTCCTATTGGCCTTTTGGATGGATTTCCCATAGCCATCTCAAACTCAACTCGTCCAAAACATAATTCATTATTTTACCTTCAAACGCGCCCTCCTCCTAAAAGTCTTTACTATTATTGAATGTACCACTATCCCTCTAGTCATCCATGTTTGTAAAATGAATGTTGCCCTAGACTTTTCTCTCTTGTTCAGCCTAAATACCTAATTAGTCCCTAAATCTTATAATTTCTTCCTAAACAACATCTATCCTATACATCCCCCTCTATCTGAGTGTTAGCCATCACACTTATTCAGGCCCTCAGTCCTCTACAGAATAGCCAAAGTGATTTTCTTAAAGCACAGGTCTGACCACTGTCACTGCTCAGCAAACTCCAGTGGTTTAAGATATATTCTCTAGAATCAAATGTAGATTCCTTTGTTTGGCATTTAAAGCTCCTCACAATCTCCTGTTTCATTTTGTTTTGTTTTGTTTTTCCCCATTTTTGTTAGATTCTACTTCCCTCCAAGCATTTTACAATTCTACCATACTGTTTCTCACACATGACATTCCATTTCTTATCTCTGTGTCTTTGCAGTTGATTCTCCCATGCCTAAAATGCTTTCCTTCCAATTTTTCCAACTTTTTGAATCTCTGGATTCCTTTAAGACTTAGTTAAAACACCACCTCCTCTTCTCATTGCTAGTGCCATCCCCTCTAAGGATATTTTTGTTTTTTTTTTATCTTGTATATAGTTGATTTATATATTGTCTCCCCTGTTAAAATGTAAGCTGTTTAGGTGAAGGGACTGTTTTCTTTTCCTTTGTATCCTTACAGTGCTGCCTGACTGATATTAGTCTTAGAGACTTGGCTGGGGAATTGAAAGGTTCAGGGTAATTCAGCCTATTAAAATCCTGGTCTTTCTAACTTAACACCAGCTCTTTATTCACCTCTTGAGAAGCAGCAGCATAGAGGAAATGATTAATTATTGATATGGCAGTCATATTTGAATCAGTTTTCTGTGTGATCAGATAGATTATCAACTGCTCCGTAAGCATAATAGATACTATCTGAAGCTGAAAAAGATTGTGACTTCCCTATAGTTAGACAACTAGTCAGAGTCAAATCCATATCTCTTCCGACTCCAAATTCATTGAGTCATCAAGGATTATTACATACATTTTTATTCTTAATCTGCCCTTGACTTCCCTCCTAGACCCAAGCCAATGATTTCTTAAGTTTATCCAAACAATGCAAGGTTTGCTTAAAAAAAATCATCTAATATAATGATTAAAGGAGTACATCAAACATTTCTGGCCAGTATTACTCTACTTTGGATGTGGTAGATGGGATGGGAATGAATGAATAGAAAAGTATTTAGTAAACCTACCATTTGCTGGTAGAATTGGCCATGAAGGTGGCTGAGGCAGGCAGTGTGGAGTGCTTAGGGGTTGGTCAGACACTGAAGTTGTCCTGATTTTTGTCTTGCCACTAGACTTAGATGACTCTGGAAGAGAAAGTGAGGCTGATGACTTTGTGTAAGTCAGCTTCACTTAAATCCAATTTAAGCACTAGTAAAGACATCATTCATGATGTCATTAGTCTTCTTTAAATGAAGGACAAAACAATTACTACTATTTGCTAAGCACTGTGCTAATCTCTAGGGATACAAAAACAAAAACAGATAGTTCTTGCCCTCAAGGAGCTTACATTCAAATGGATCTAGTGGGCTGAGGGCACTTTGTTAAGGGTGGGATTTTAGGGGAATAGATTGATACAGCCCATTTAGGAACAATGGCAGAGGTGATTAGATCAGGGTTCATGCTTCTAGAACAGGAGATAGAGAGGAAGTATGTCAGAAGATTATGCAGGTAGCAAGTTGGTTGTCAAAGTTGTGGTATAGGTGGTTAGAGAAGAGAAATGAAGTGAAAAGCATGACTGGAGGCTGAGAGGTATTAAACCACTGCAAGGCCCATAACACTCCCAAATGTGCTGGAACCTAATGAAAATGTAATTGGGAAATATTTGACCAAAAATATATGATAAAACATATGTAATGTAATATATAATTGTTATATTAGCATTAGATATAATATGTTATACCATATTACATAATATAACATATTATATATAATATATGATATATTATACAATATAATAGATTTATTATATAATATGTTATATAATTATATAATGATATATTATATGATTATGTATATAATAAAACATATAAGATTTTAAAACAAAGTCAGTATGCAGCCACAGGGTTCCTTATATATAGTTTAGTGGTCTATTTGAGTTAGACACTGGTGCTCTAGGGTATGTTCTGTATTGTTGGTGGCTAAGTCTTTGGGGAAGCCTGAACGTATGTAGTAAAAGTGGAGGAGGGTGACAGGAGTAGAGGGTAGGTAGAGAGGAAGTGATGGGCAGCTAGGTGGCATAGCGGATAGAGCATTAGGCTGAGTCAGGAAGACTTGAGTTCAAATCCAGCCCCAAACATTTACTCGCAGTGTGATCCTGGGCAAGTCACTTAACCGTGTTTACCTCAGTCTCCTCATCTATAAAATGAGCTGGAGCAGAAAATGGTTAAATGACTCGCTCAGGGTGCCAAATCCCACAGGATTTGAATTCAGGAAAAGGAGTCTTCTTGACTCCAGGCCCATCATTCTATCCATTATGCCACCTAGCTACCCCAAGCCTCATCTTAGGGACAGGGGAAAACATAAGGGCTTAGAAGCCAGGATTTGAGAGCAGGATGTCTAAATAATGTGTTCTTTTTTCTTATTAAATTAAGTTTTTATTGATGTCTTTTATTTTTTGCATCATCATAATTTTTCATAGTATCCTTTCCCTTTCCAGAGATCTATCCTATATAACCAAGAGTATTTTAAAGAAAAAAAATCAGAAAAACCAATCAATACATTGAAATAGTCCAAAAACAGGTCCAATATGCAACACCTGTGGACCTCCTACCTCCATGAATGGGTGAGTTGGGGATGTCTTCTCATTTCCTTTTACTCGAGTCATACTTGACCTTTATAATTCTGTTACATTCACTTTTGATTTTGCACGTGTTCTTTCCATTTACAGTCATTATTTATATTGTTTTCTTGGCTCTGTTTACCTTAGTTTGCATTTTTTTATGCCTTTATCACATATGCCATTTTTTACAGGACAGTAATATTCTTTTTACATTCATATAACATAATTTGTTTATCCATTCCTCAGTTGATGGGATTCTACATTGCTTCTGATTCTTTGCTAGGATTCTACATTGCTTCTGATTCTTTGCTATCATTAAAAATGCTGCTATAAATGTAATTAATAATAACTAACATTTATATAGTGGTTACTATGTGCCAGACACAAATATTTAGGTGTATATGGGGACTTTCTTGGTATCAATGGATTTCTTGATGTATAAGCCCAGTAACTAAGTCTTTGGTTCAAATGGTATGGACATGAATAATGGGTTCTTAATACTGGTGGCTGAGAGTAGTGGTGAGGGAATACATAAGAGGATGAGAAATTGGTAGAGATGGGAAAGAAATGCACCAAAAGAAGTATTATAAAACAAATTTAACTGCTTCAGAGTTTTGCTTTAGGCAGGCCATGTACAAGATATAATTCTCAAGATGAGGTACAGGACCCTGCCTTTTGATGCTATTTGTAAGCCATTCAGGTGAGAGTTGTAAGTCATTTCATCCCCTATCAAGAGATTAAAATGGTTTCGAGCAAATAATAAAAGTCTTATTGAAAAGTGACCATAGTCTTATGTCTGTACTCATCTTTCCTGAAAACTATTGAAGTTATTGATGGAAAAGAACTAGAAGGTCATGTTCTTGAATGTTTCAAGTTTAGTGATTTCTTTTTCAAGAATGACCTGATCATTTCAAGGATAACTAAAGTGTTCCAAGAGTAACCAGAACATTTTTTTTTCTTGGCTCCCAAACCCAGAGATATACAATGAGGTGGTAAAAAATGTGTTTTACCTTAACACACACACACACACACACACACACACACACACACACACACAAACACACACAAACAGAACAAAAAAAACCAAAACAAAACCTTGAAGAACTCTTTTTCTGGGTGAGAAATAAAAAGAAAACTCCCATGTAAAAGGAAAAAAAACCCAAAGGAATAAATGAAGGACATTTAGGATATGAGATGACTACTCCTATCCATTAGGCCACTCCTATCCATTGGGCAGTTCGGTGGCACAGTAGACAGAGCACCAAGCCAGGTGTCAGGAAGACCTGAATTCAAATGCTGCCTCAGACACTTACTAGCTGTGTCACCCTGGACAAGTCACTTGACTGTGCCTCAGTTTCATCATCTGTAAAATGAGCTGGAGAAGGAAATGGCAAACCATTCCAGTATCTTTGCCAAGAAAATCCCAAATGGGTTCACAAAGTGTTAGACAAGACTGGAAAGACTGAACAGCAACATCTATCAGGCCAGACACATTTTACCATTCTTACTTTGTTGGTGAGCAGAACCATAAGATACTGATTTTATGCCTGAGGCAGGAGTCTGAAATGGTAGGATACACTCTAATGGTACGCAGTATTTGGGATAGTAAATGCATGTGTCCCTCAGTTTTGTGTGCCTAAGGCAAATGTTTCATTTACCTCACCCTAATTATGCCTCTATTGTTGGGAACTAGAAGTCATGCTGGATATTTCCTGGGAATTCACCAGCAATGTTGTACTCATCATTTGTTCATCTATGGGAAAAGGTCTTCTTGGACAATTTTTCAATTCACTTTGACAAATATTTATCAAGAACTTACTATGTTCTAGGCACTGTGCTAAGCTATGGGGATACAAAGAGAATATGAAATAGATGTTGCTCTCAAGGGGTTTGCAGTTCCCTGAACTGACAGAAATTCCATATTCTCTATTTGGGCCTACTGCCTTACTGATGACCTTATTGTGTAAATATTTCCTAGATATGTCACACATACTTGATGAATCTGGTTTAGTCTTAGAGCTATATCCCAACTTTATCATTTTGGCCAAGAACTAGCCATTTTCTACCTCATAGATGCTTTGATGGGTGCTGAAGTTTCAGATTTTGTTTTTTTGTTTATTTTTTTTTCAAACTTGGAGATTATGTCTTTCAGTACCATGAAGGTCAGGAATAGAATAGATGTGAATGAATCAACTTCAAAGCAGTTGAAATCTCAAACAATTGTAATAAACATGTATTTATACAAACCTATACAATCTAAATGCAAAACTTTATTTCAGGATTTCTTGGTGATAGAATTCTACATTAAATAGTAGCGACAACTTTTTTCCTTTTGCTGACTCTATCCATAGTCCAATTTTTGAGTATCCAAAATCTGATGGGATAAATTTAGCTCTGCCTAGATGACTCAATTCATACACATAATGGAATAAATTAAGTAAGGGGGGGTGCGGAGGGAGAGAATTTCTTTTGCAGCTCTTTGATGTTTCAAATTCCACTTGCTTCTCTTCTGTCTCCCTGAGATACCCAGTCCTTCCTAGAAAACTTTACTGTCATCATAGTACCTGCAGAGTGATACCACTAACAGACCTGACTGTTTGTTTCTAAGTAACAACAGCTGTGCAACAGACTGTCTGAACAGTCCCTATTACAGAATGCAACATGGAACACGGAGACAAAGGCAGCCCCACACCAGCTGGCTCCGTGTCTCAGTGCATTTCTATTCCTGGATGATTTACCTGTTCTCAGTCCTGTCACCTTACTGTTTCTACCATCTAATTAAAAAAACCCCACATTACTGGATTCTCTCTGCAGAAAATTAGCAATGCTATCTGTGTTCTTTCGGAGCCCAAACTGGCCATTTTTACTTTATGATACATGATTTATTTTTAAATTCATAAAAGATGCTTGATTATTTATTTGTGGTATATTTTAGCTCTCTTGTAGAGTCTCGATCAGAGTAATCCTCTTCTAATGTATTCATATACAGTGAAGATCTAAATTTTCCTAATCATAATCATGTCAGCAAAAGTAGAACTGCTCTTAGGATAACATTTTAGTCTAGAAAATGATTTGCCTTTAAAAGGGATTCAATGGACATGATGACATAAAAAAGAAGCTGCAAAATTACACACAATCAGTTCACATAATCAAAACAGAAATGTTTTGTATTCAGCAAGGATTTCTTTTTACTATAATAAATGGAACAAAATAGTCCTTTTGGAATTCTGCAACCGTGTTACAGCTACAAATGTAAGAGTTGAGAATTCCACAGAATTAGGGACAAGCATTTCTGAAACTTTGGAGAGAGAGGGTGAAAAAAAATTCCAGTGGGACATATTAAGGGAAACGAAATTAGGTTGTTTTGTTCCTACTCCGCAACCAATGTTCAGTCCTAATTCTGATTTCATTAGTAACTCAGTAAAGTAAAAATATTACATCCATCTAAGTGGCCCTCAATTTATGCAAATTAATACTTTTATATTTTAATATTCTCTATTAAATATATATGGATATGTTCATATATATTGCTTATTTTTATCTAGAACTGGAAATATATGAGGGTTTTTTTTTAAACTGGACTGGTTCAATCCCGTAACATAGGGGTAATATCACTTAGTTCTTAGAATTACGAGGATCACATAAGAACACATGCAAAGTTTTCTGTGAACTTTAAAGTGGCAAACAAAGGTAAGTTATTTGATCAAGAAATAGTTATACCATCTGATGATAATGAAATTGACTCTAGACTGTGTTTCTGTCTCTGAAAAAACTTGTCTCTTTAAAAAAATCTTTCCAAGGAAAAAATACTTCCAAATTATTTTCATGGTACCATTACCCCTTGAATTGAATGTGGAAAAAAATCGGTCAGTACTCTGTTTAAAATGTAATTTAAATTGGGCTCAAAATCCATGATTTCTGTTGAACAATAATCTCCTTGGAAGAATGTGTAATTCTATGAACAAGCATATAATCCATAATAATAGCACATTTAAATAGTGCTTTATATAGGTGTGCAAAGCACTTTCCTTAAAGCAGCTCTGTGAGGTAGGTAATGAGAGGATTATTATCTCCATTTTACAGATGAGAAAAAAAAGATCTGAAAAACTGACATCATAGGATTATAGATTTAAAACTAGAGGGGACTTTAGAAATCGTCAAGTCCAACCCTTTCATTATATAGATGAGGAACTGAGGCCAAGAGAGACATGTGACTTGCCCAGGGTTACATAGATATTAAACATCTGGAGCCTTAACCCAAGTCACCTTGGCTTTAAGGCCACTGCTCCATATTACCTCTCGCATAATAAATACCTTCTTCGCCATCTAGTTAGGAGGTGCATAGAATAGAATTATAGCCTAGGTCTCTTCACTTTAAGTTCAGCTCTCTCCTCATGATGCCCCTTAGCTCTTAGCAAGACCATTTTGAGCCAGAAAGCTATACTATGTCATAAATGAAACTGGCTAGAAAGGTATTTGCGATAGAACGCTTTTAAATAAAAGTAAAGCCTTGGCAGTGGGCATTGTTGTGGTGGATATTCAGAAAATATTCCTACAAATAAAACTGTTGGAATTACTATCCTTCCAGAAAATAACTATTTCTTGATAAAAAAAATATATATAGATATAGATATAAATATGAAATCATAATCACTGACTGGCCATGAGCATTTTAATATAGCAAGGAATAAGCAATCACACAAATAATTGTAGCCTCAAATCCTGCCACTAAATTAAAAATATAGTCTTTGGGCTAAATTATTTAGTTTGGTTATTTACAATGACCAAATTCATCAGATATCACTCTGTTTGGCTGTTTGTTTTGTTTGTATAGACCCTGACACTTTAGACATACTGATCAAATTCTTTCTTGTACTCCTTAAATAGTTTATCAAGACACTGGATTTAAGTTTCTTGACAGCAAGGATGGTTTCATTTTTGGTTTTTTATCACCAGTATACTGTGCCTTAATTGTCTTTATAGATTATACTATAGTCATAATGTGTGGAATGTTATAATAATCACTCCCCCTGCCCCCGATTGGCTCCATTTTAGAAAGGACTATGTCCTTTTATCTATAGTGTATTGAACTATATGAAAGGAAAACTGCTGCCCTCCCCACTCCAATCTCAGGATAGAAAATGTATTTTCCTAGATAATGTAGGACAAGTATTAATTAAATAAGGAACATATACTTTATTTTTACATGTAAGCAGTATTATTAAGTGTGTGATAATGTGTTTTCATTGATGAAATTGTGTCTGTTCAAAAAATGGACTTAATTATTGTTAGTTAAGATATAGAGGAAACAGTAACAACAATCTAGTACAATAAGGCTTGGTCAACTCCAACTTCTGAGTTACATGCTCTCCTTTAATGCTTTAGGTTGTAAATCCAAATCTTTCCCTCAGTCCCCTTTGAGATGAATATGTTCAATAGACTAGCTAGATTTATAGTCAGCTTCTTTAGTTGACTACCAAACCACAAACACAGAATCAGTGCTCATGGATTCCCAGGGGAAGCCAAGTATAAGAGGTACTAAAAATAGAAATTGTCTTGGCCTGGTCTCCATTTTATCCCTGTCTCTTCTCTTCTACTTAAAAAAAAAAATCCACTGTCACTACTCCATTATGTTTCCTTTAACCCTTTATCACAAGTGCTAGGTGTGCATTAAAAGAAACAGATATTCCCTTTTGGTTGGACTACGGTATATAGACTAGGGGTTTCATTGGCATTTTGTCCCATAAGACCATCTTGATGGGTTTCTTGAATGCCATCCATTACTTTTTCTTTAGTCTGTGATTCTGTGACTATTGATGAATGGGTCTATGTTTTAAAGACATCTTGACACAAGGGTTCTACTATAATTGCCAGGGTTGTCTTTGGCTAATTCTCCTAGCCAACTTGAAATACCAAAGAGAGTTAGTAGTCCTCCAACCAAGTAAGTTTCCTCATAGATGTGAGATTCCTAGTCTGCAATAGATTTAGGAAGTCACCTGAACATAATTCATGACATTGGCAACATCTTTGGAAAAACCAGTGCCTCCTTAACACAGGGGTTGAAGTAGAGATTCTGTAATATGGTGTAGAGGAAAGAGTTCTCTATTTGGAGCTAGAGCACCTGGATTTCCTAGTTCTACCATTCCCTTGTTATGTGGTCTTAGGCAAGTTGTTTAACTTCCTGAGGCTTCATCTTCATCTTCTTCATCTTAAAAATGAAGGCTTCATCTCAAATCTTGTAGGTTGCAATGCTGCTAATATTCATCATGTTTCACACGAATTGGAAAAATGATAGGTTCCAAAATTATAAGCTCTTATGAGCCTATGTGTATATGAGAATAAGGAACTCATAAATATGGCTGCTGTGGGAAGCTATGGGTTGAGGGGTATAGATGAAGATCAAATTTATGACAGAGATTAAGGAAGAGAAGAAAAAAGATGAATAGGATGACTGGTTTCTAATAATCAAAAACTTATTTATGTGTTTATTTACTTACCTTCCATACCCTTGTCCAAGTAGGTGTAATAATTTTATTATGCCAGTTTTATAGATGAGAAAACAAGTTGTGAGAGGTTATCTTTCCATAATCACATAGCTAGTAAATGTTTTAGCCCAGATTCAAACCCACATCTGATTCCAATGTGCTAGGTTGTTTGTGTGATATAAAGATAAATAAGATACAATCATTACACTTGATAGGCCAGTAAGTAATCTAATATAGAAAAGAAGACAAGAATATAAATAACTACTATGTAAATTAGAATATGATGAATGTAGAGGATGGGTACAAAGTATGATGAGAGAAGTGAGGAGAATTACTTCTAGCTCTGGGGGAATCAGGAAAGGCTTACTGGATATGGTAAAAACCAAATAGTACCCTAAAGACTGTGGTCTTTTAATAGGAATGCAGTGAAGCAGAGTAGAAAGATCAAGGTCAGATGGCCTGGCGTGAAATCTGGTCTCTTCCAGTAACTAGCTGTATGACTTTAGACAAGTTGTTGAGTCTCCCAGATCCTCATTCTCCTTACCTATAAAATGAGAGGGCTGAACTAGATCATCTCTGAGATCAGTTAGTCAACAAACATTCATTAAGCACTCACATACGCCAGGCACTGTGCTAAGCATGGGATACAAAAAGAGGCAAAAAGTGTTCTCTCTCACACACATACACACATAATCCCTGTTCTGAAACAGTGTATGTTCTAATTGGGGAGACAACGTGTACATATAAGGAACATACAGAGTAGGTAGAAAATAGTCTGAAAATGGAAAAAGCATTAACAGCATTAACAAAGGGGACTGGAAATAGCCTCCTATAGAAGGTGAGGTTTGAGGTCTCTTCCAGATGTGACATTCTACCATTGTGGGAGAAATTTGAAGGTGGGAATTTGATAGTATGGCTTCAGGAATTGGCCAACAGTTCAGTTTCACTGTAACAAAGTTCATGAGAATAGATGTGATGAGGCTGGAGGAGGAATCTGGAAGCAGACTGTGGATAGTTTTAATACTACCGCTAAAGGAATTTGGTCTTATATTTGGTAGGCAATGAAGAGATATTTTTTCATCGTATGAGACTGAAATGATCAAAGATATTAGATGTCAATTGTGATATTCACTCACCAATGAAACAAACTTTAGAACTTTATAGGCAATAGGAGAAATACTCAAAGAGTGAGTAAACATACTTTAATTCTTCAGAGAATGTGATATTCCATGATTCACAACCACACAGCATCACTAGAAGAATAGTGCTATTAAGAAGGAAAAGCATAAGGTAAGGAAAAGAAAGAGAAATCCACTCTTCCAGTGGGATTCTGCGCCTAACTTACTGTCCATTTGACATGTTTATCCAAGACATGGATGGAGGACTTGAGAGTTTTTCCTTCCTCCTGCAAATCAGCATCTGTTTGTGGCCATGGAATATTTATCTCCCAGGAATTGATGTTGAGAATCACCCAAAGGGGAAGTGAGAGGCAGGTGATGCACATAAGCAGGTTGTGCCATATTGACAGCAAATAATTACATGAGAGAAGTGGTAAAATAATATTTTTAAAAATAACTTTGTTGTTGTTCAGTCATTGAGTTATGTCTGACTCTTTGTGACCCCATGGACCATAGCATTCCAGGCCCTTCTATTTTCCACTATCTCCCAGTCTGTCCAAGCTCATGTTAAGATTTACAAAGTGCTTTACATGTTATCTCAGTTGAGCCTTACAACAACATTGTGAGGTAGGTATTATTATTAACCCCGCTTTATAACTGAGGAAACTGGGGCTGAAAGTAGTTAAGAGGCTGGTCCAGGGAAACACATCTATTTAGTGTCTAAGCAGGATTCAAATTCAGGTCTTCTTGACTTGAAGTATAACACTCTACCTCTTTGTTTCCTGAGATATAGGATGTCACCAGAGATACATAACTGGATTGGCCACATAGAGAAAATGAACTTGTGGGAAGCTATTAACACAATCACAATTTTCAGAATTCTTGAGGAAGGCCCTCATTACATTGACTGGACCTGTTGTAGTGAAATTTCAGGAGAACATTAATGAGTGCCACATTGGATGGGCAGGGATGGATGGGCTGTGATTTACATTGTTGGAGAAAGTCCCACATAGAAGAAAGAACAGATTTCATCAAAGTATCAAAGAAAAATTAAGTGAAAGAGTTTGTTAATATTTAATTAAATTTTCTACTCAGTTATCAAAATTATCTTACTAAAGTACAGGTCTGAGTTTGTCACCTTCTTATTTAATAAATTCTAGTGGCTCCATTATTCCTCCAGAATCAAATGTAGAATCTTCTTTTTGGCTTTTAAAGTCCTTTACAAAATACCTCCTTTCCTATCTTTCCAGCCTTTATATATTTTACTCTTCTTTTTTTTTAATGTTGAAAAGGTAATTTTGATAGATAATTGTTCATTTTACATTGGAGCACAATAAAATACACCACATTCTGAAGAAACTCTGGATGATAATAGTGGGGAAAATTCAAATGGGCTAAATAAACGTCACCTTGAACTTCAAGAGACAAAGGTTTGACCATGAGTGATTATCAGGAAATGATTATGCAAGAACTTTAAAGAATGATTATTTTACACTAAAAACTTGGGACTTTCAAATGAAGAAACCTTTCTAATAATTCAGTTTAGCTGGTCAGCAGCTTGGAGTGGCGACTTTACTCCTCTCCATGTACTGCATGATACAGTGATGCTGGCCTCCATGCTTGTTCCTCACACAAAACATTCCATCCCTCAATTCCAGGCATTTTTATTGGCTTGTCCCCTATGGCTGGAATGCTTTCCCCCCTTATCTCTGCCTCCTAGTTTTTCTGGCTTCCTTCAAATCTCAATGAAAATCCCACCCTTTTGTAGAAGTCTTTCATGGTCCCCTTTAATACTACTGCCTTCCCTATGTCATTACTTCAAAGTCATCCTGTATATATCTTGTTTGTATATAGTTGTTTGCAAGTTGTCTTCATCATTAGACTCTGAACTCCTTTAGGAAGAGACTACACTTCACTGCCCACCCCCACCCCCACCCCTGCTTTTTTTTTTTTTAATCTACATTGCTTAACACAGTGCCTGCCATATACTAAGGTCCTTGTAAATGCTCAATTGCTTTCTAGCTATTCTTCATTCATAAGGTATTAATATGGTGAATCTGACCATATTATAATCTGACCATAATAGTCAATGCTTCTATTTGACCAGTATACTACAAAGATAAAACATTGGACAAATGAAGCCTAGAAGCGTCACTGACTACTCATTGACTACAAAGAATGCATATCAGGTGCTTGGACAGAACTGTGGGGGAAGTACTGCCCTTGTCATCTGTCAGGATATATGAGCATGATTGCTGCTCAGTGTTAGGAAGAATTTTCTTTCAAGTAAGGGGCCATGTGGAAAAGCCTGTATGAGTTTTTTCAGCCCTAAAGAAATGACAGCAGCAATATATGTAATTTAAAAAACCTGAAATGATGAAATTGAGAGGTAAATTGACTTTTTTGGGGGGGGGCAGATTCTGTAGGAAATGTGTTGGGATATTTAAAGAAATAACTCATGTTTCAGGAAATACTTGCACACTGAATTTCAGAGCATTTGTTAATTTAAAGGTTCTGTGGAAAATTGAACATACAAATAATCTATTTATTTTCTTCATGATAATTAATATCTTTCCTGTTGTTCATTATACCAAATCTGCAGGAGACATAGAATAATGAAATTTTGCAGAGGAAAGAATTTAGAGAATAACTTCAAATCTAATTTGATAGATGAGAAAAATGAGCCCCAGCAGTTTAAGGGTCTTGTTCATGGTCATTGTTGACGGCCAAGCTGGAACTCAGGTTTCTTGACTTCCAGTTTTATACTCACTAAATAGTGAATAATTCTGTGTTTTTGTTCCTCCATCTCTCTGCCTGGAGCAGTGGGTCTGAACCCATAATTGCTTTGCTGTCAAGAACTTCTTTCAATATGAATCATAACTGTTAACTTTGTTTTGTCTAGATGACGAGGTTAAGTCACTTGCCCATGATCAAAAAGCTAGTATCTGTCAGAGGCAGGGATTGAACCTAGGTCTTCCTGACTCTGTGACTGGCCCTATGGGCTATACCAAACTGCCTCTCTGGATGTATCTTCTGTACCTGCATCTATATAAATCTCACATACCTTTTGTTGTTCTGTCATTTCTGACTCTTCATGACCCCTCAGACCACAGCACACCAATGTTGTCCATGGGGTTTTCTTGGCAAAGATACTGGAGTGATTTGCCATTTTCTTCTCCAGTACGTGCACAATTTTTAATATCTCAAAATGATGCAAAAAAGACCAGTCTGTGGCTAATTTTTACAACATAATACCAGAAATTATATTGTTGGGGCAAATTGCTATCGCCTTCTGACCAGACATGGACTTAATTTTAAACTAATACACAGGTAGCTTAGCAAGCACAATATTCGGCATAGAGTGGGGAGGAAGGATCATAAAACACAATGTCCTAAAAGATATGATTATCTTTCAACATGTTTTCCATTTCCTTCCCACTATAAGCCACCTGATGATAAAAATGACAGAAAAAAAAGTTAGTTCTTGTCTTGACTGTCTTCCTGACTCCAAACTATGTCATTTTAACGAACAGAGGCATACAACCTATTTTTACTTTTCTTTTCTGCATCAGTTCCAATTCCTTTTTATATACTTGCTTTTCTCTTGGTGTCAGATTCCTTTTAAATGATAGATTGTAATCTCAGCCACAGGAGAAATGAAACTCAAAATGGATGGGTGTGATTTTTTAGAGATGTGGGTTCCAGGCAGATGGCACCTATGGTGAATTGAGTCTCTACTGAACCCATATTAGTTTGATTTTACATCATCCCTTGCTACTACATATTTAAATTGTTTTAGAGGACCCTCTCTGTCTCATTTTAGATGGCTATAACATTTCCTTCCTTCTGTATGTATTAAATGAATCTTCCTTATGAAACCCTAAGATTTTGAAAGCCTTCATGTCCAAGGCCATATATATTAGGAAAAGCAATATAGTACAGTGGAAAGAACATAAGACTTGGAACTTTATAATCTGGGTTTTCTATTGGGCTTCAATACTAGCCAATCAGCTGTAGAAAAATCATATAACCCCCTCTCACCCTGAGTTTTCTCATATGTAAAATGGAGGTGAATAATGATTTCATTACCTACCTCACAGGTGACTGTGAGAGAGCACTTTGTAGTCTACAAGGTCTTCTATAGATAGATGTGAGCTATAAGTCATGGAAATAAAATCTCAGTCCAAATTGATGATTTTAGATTCTGGAAGAATTAAACTTTTTCAGACACATATTTACATCTATATGTGTGTGTGTGTGTGTGTGTGTGTGTGTGTGTATACATACACACATATATATTTAATATTATATTATGTATCACCTCTTTTAATTAAATACTAAGCTTCTTGAAGGCAGGGACTATGTAAATATACACTGAAAAATAACTCTAATTATGGGTTCCCCTCAGGTTTTATACAAGCAGATTGGGAGGGTGGAGATGTGGCTGTTAGTTGTATCAATAAAATTGTGAAACAATTTTCCACCCACAATAAAATTGTGAGACAGATAATTTATAGCAGATAGTCAGTTCTGTTTTAGGCTATCGTTTTGCGGTTGTTTGAGTAGGAAGCCTAAGAGGCAGCTGGTGGCAAATGGATAGAGCTCTGGGCCTGGAAACAAGAAGACCCAGAATTCAAATTTGACCTTAGACACTTAAAAGATGTGTGATCCTGGGCAAGTAACTTAACCGCTGTTTGCCTCAGTTTCCTGAACTACAAAATGGGGATAATAATGGCACCTACCTCATGGGGTTATTGTGAGGATCAAATGAAATGATATTCAATAGCATAGTACCTGGCACATAGTAGGTGTTATATAAATGTTATATAAATATATAAATAATTCCCTTCCCTTTCCTTAGGAGAGAAATTAAGAAAAGGATTAAGCAGGATTAGCTGTACAGCTTTTCTGCTCTTCCTGAGTTAGAATTTTCCACTGTAGCTTCATTAATTTATTTAAAGTCAAGTTTCTGATCTTAGAATCTATACATTTTAAGGCCTTAGAAAGACCTAGTCTTACTCCATTACATATAATGCTGGCTCTTGGTTTTAGATAGATAATATTTACCACATTAGAGCAAAGTTCATTTACCACTGTGCTGTTTTTTTATTGTTTTTTAGCAGAAATAGGTGTTGTAGTTTGTCAATAGCTTTGTCTGAATTTATTGACATGATCATGCCATATGATATTTTCATTACTTTTGTTATTAATATGATCTATTGTGTTTATGTTTTCTTAATATGAATCCAACCTGGTTATGGTTATAATCTTTTTAAATGTTGCTTTGGCTTCTCTTCTAGGATTAGTTAAATTTTTTTGTGTCACTATTCATTAGGAATAATGATCTGTAGTTTTCTTTGTCTGCTTTACTCTCTCCTGGTTTAGGAACCAAAATCATATTTATTTCACAGAAGGAACTTGGTAGGATCCATTCTTTTCACATTTAAAAATTTTATGTAATACTGGAATTTATTGTTATTTGAATGTTTGAAGTAATTCACTTGGAAGTCCATTTGTAAATTCTGTGTTTCCTATTCTGTCAATCTGGGATATTTTATATTTATGTAAATCTTCAACCATTTCATTTAATTTAGTTTTGCTGATGCATAAGTGGGCAAAATAGTTTCTAATAAATCCTTATATTGCTTCTTGTGAATTCTTTTTCATTTTTGATACTGGCAATCTGATATCTCATTTAAAAAAATCAATAAATCAACTAGATTGACTAATGTTTTGTTTATTTTATTAATTTTTTCCCCCTATGAAATAGCTCTTGGTTTTGTTGATTCAGTTGTTTTTTTTGTTTTGTTTTGTTTTGGTGAGACAGTTGGAGTTAAGTGACTTGCCCAGAGTCACACAGCTAGTGAGTGTTATGTGTCTAAGGCCAGATTTGAACTCAGGTTCTCCTGACTCCAAGGCCCCTTCTCTATTCACTGCACTACCTACCTGCCCCATCCACTGCACCACCTGACTGCCCCGATTCAGTTTTTTCTTTTTAAATGTTAATCTCTTCTTTGATTTTTTTCAGAATTTCTATTTTGAGGTTGTTGTCATTATTTATTTATTTAGTTTCATACTCAGCTTATTTATCTCTTTTGTTGATGGAAGTCCTTAGCAATACAATTTACCTTGAGGACTATTTTGATTGCATCTTAAAAGTTTTAACATATTGTCTTATTGTTGCCATGTTCTTTAAGGAAAGTTATCTATTGTTTCTGTAGTTTGTTCTTTGAGTCCTACCAATTGCTTAGATTTAAATTACTCAGTCTCCATTTAAGTTTGCTTTCATGTATCAAGGGTCCTTTCTTGGTTATAATTTTTATTGTGTTGTGGTCAGTAAATGATATGTTTAATGTTTCTGAGTTACTATATTAATTTGCCATGTTTTTATGCCATTACACATGGTTAATTTTTGAGAAAAGGTTCCTGATTAGCTGAGATATATTTGTGTACTCCTTTTTAATCCCCATTTAGTAATCACCAAACATCTATCACATCTAACTTTTCAAAACTCTATTCAGGTCCTTAATTTTTTTCTCTCTATTTTTATTAGATTTGTCTAGGTCTGAAAGTGGTACATTGGACCCCAAGTGTTATAGTTTTGTTTTCTATTTCTCCCTATAATTTAATGAACTTTTCTTTTACATACTTAGATGCAATGTCATTGGATGCATACAAAATTATTTTATCCTCTATGGTGCCTTTAAGTCTAATATGATTTCTTTATTTTTTCTCTTTTAACCGTATCTGTTTTCCTTTTGCCTCATATAATAGGATTATAATTGCTATATCTACTTTTGTGAGTGCATGGGAAACATAATAAATTACTTACTATCCTCTTATTTTAACTCTATGAAAAACTTTGTTTCTTATAAACACATATTGTTGGATTATAGTTTTTAATCCATCTACTATCTTCTATTTTATAAGTGAGAGTTCTTCCCATTCACATTCATAGTTAGAATTATTAATTTTGTGTTTCCTTCAAGTTATTTAGTCAATCAACAAGTATTAATTGAGCATTTATTATGTGCCAGATACTGTGGTAATCACTGAGAATAAAAAGAAAGACAAAACAAGCACCTACCATTATATCTTCATTTCTGCCCATCCCCCACCCCCCTTAGAGCCCTCTTTTGGAACAAAAAGGCAATGAAAGAAAAGGAAGGTGACTACCAATAGTGATTTATAAGTGAAGCAATCTGCATCCTTTTCAATGTTCCTTCACTCTTTTTCTCATCCAAACCTTGACCACAGATTTTTACTCTTTCTTACCTTTTAAATCTGACCTTTCATCATCCACCATTTCCAACACTGAAATTTATGCTTCCTGATTCTACCCTACCTGATAAATCCTTTTCTCCCCTATCCATACCTGCCCATTTCTCTTCCAAGAGTAGTGAATTTCTATGACAAAGTCCGTGTATGTAGTATTCAACATGCCTTTCTCCTATTCAGATGAGATTGAGGTTCGAGTGATGACCCTGTATGCCTTCTTACATGTATGTATATGCTTCTTCTCATCAATCACAACTTTGGGAAATAGTAGTTCTAGTCTTTTCTTCCTATTCTCTTCCTTGATATATTCCTTTTTATTTCCTCTAAGCAAAAGTGAACAAAACTACCATCAGACTCTTGACTTAGCAAAATATCTGACACATAGCAGGCCCTTACTAAATGCTTGATTGACAAATTGATCTTACTCAACTTTGACCCTGGAAAATTTCAGTATACTGAAGGGATCTTTGATTTTTCTCTACTTATAAGAATGTATACTCTTTACCATGTTTTAGCTCTTTTCAAATATATTTACCCTTCAAGTTTTCTCATCTCCTGTTCTATGTTTTAAAGTTTCTACTCAGCTCTTTTTTTTTTTTTCATAAGGAATACTTGAAAGTCCCCTATTTTACTAAAGGTTATTTTCTCCCCCTAAAGGATTAGCTCAGTTTTTCTGGGTAAGTTATTCTTTGCTATATTATTTTTTCTTTCATCCATAGTAGCAGTTGCCAAGGCTTGTGTGATACAGACTGCAATTCCTTAGTGTTCCAACTGTTTTTTTTTTCTTTCTTCTTTATGCTAGTGCTTATTCTTTGAGCTAATTTTTCTCATAGTCTTAGAGTGTCATTGAGTGTTTTGGGGAGTTCTTTATTGATGAAAGTTTTTTTTTAACCTTCTTTTCTAAACTACTTACTTATCCTTCTTCCAATTCATTATTTTTTTTGTCTCTTGCTTTACTTCTTCTAGTTATAAGTCTTGTAATCCCTGTGGACAAGCCATTTTCTTCCCCACCCAGGAGGCTTTTTGCTTGTAATTGTTATGAAGCTACTGTCTTCCTCTGTCTGTACCTCTTAGGCATCTCTTGACCTATAATATTTCTTTATAGTATTTGGCATTTTCTTTTTACTCATCTCTCCAGACTCAGTTCTTGATGCAGGACTTTTGGGTTAGTGCCAGGCACTCTGTTCTATACTCTTTGATGGGATGGTCAGGACATGTTTGTTCCTGAGTTTCTTAGGCTCCTGCCACTGGCTTTGACTTTTTTCTGGTGTATCAACACTCAGAGTATTGGATAATTTGTGTTCTGGAACACTTCTTGTCAGATTGCTTCATATATATGTGGATTCCCTTGTGTGTCTCAGTCAGAATGCTGCCGGTTCCTAGCCATACATTCATGGTCAGAGTGGTCAGGGCATTCTGAGTTTCAGATAATCTCCCTGAGAATGTCTGGGCTTCTTGCCTTATGCCTACTGAGAGCTAACAGGTTTCATGTGCCCTTGGCACATCTCTGGTTCAAACTTCTGGACTGTTTATCAGTTGGCATTGTTTCTTTCCTAGTAGAAGGGGTCCACAGGCTTCTGGGGGTCTTTTTATGCAATCTTGGGCTGGATGAGTTTTTTCTCTTTGGATTTCTTGATCATTATTTGATCTGATGACAGACTCAGACAAGATGCCAATCTATACTGGTGGAGTGAATTTCCATACTAGAAGTTTCCAACATTAATTAAATAACAGTTCTAGACCATAACATGAATAACTCACATTTGCATAGTGCTTTTTAGTGACTGAATTACTTATATTCATTTATCTAATTTGATCTTCAGAACATCACTGTGACCTAAGCATCACAAGTATTCAGTTTTACAAATGAGGAAACATAGCTAAAATACAGCAGAGTTAGACTTGGAACTGTATCTTCTGAATCTAAGAATACTTTCACTACACACCCTTTAAATCAACTTTAGTAACATTGTTTTCTTAAGGAGAAATTTCTGTATCTCAAATTTGACCATAAATAGTCTAAAATTAGCAGTCAGATTTCTAAGACGTCTCGAGTGATAAAAAAAATCTCTTTTTGAATGATAAAAATTGAGTTTAAACTGGAGGTGTATGGAATGTGTGTGTGTGTGTGTACGTGTGGGTGTATGTATTCTAGAACACTTAAAATTACATTAATTCAGAATTATTTCTATTTTTACAACTCTATTCCTTTATTTGACTCTTATCTAAATATTGGCAATTCAAAATGAAAATATAATACTCCCAGAGAAATGACGAATAAAAAAAGTTAAAGAACAACATATATGTAGATAGATATAGATATATTTATAGGAAGCTACACACACACACATGCACACATATGGAACAATCTTATTTTCTTTCTATATATAAAGAAATGACTTTACATATTAATCTTGTCATCTTTACTTGGGTAAATCTTTTATTTTATGAGAATTTCACCTATGACTATTCTCAGTCTCTGTCTCTTTTCATTCTTTTTGTTTTAGTTACAATCTTTTCTTATTTCTCTTAGAAGAATGTATAAAATTGGACTTTTTATCTAAGTGTGGTCTGAATGGCTCAAAAATCTCTGTAGCCCCTTCGACACTGACAGTATGGGGTCTTTCCTATACGATTCCTATACGATTTCCACGATTTTGCCATCTCTCACTGTTTGAGCATTCGTCTCTTAGCGTCTCAGGTGGCAGGATACTCTTCCATGTACTAAGTCTTACCATCACTGATTGCTGCAGGCCAACATGCTCTGTCTGCTGCTGTTCCCCCTCAACTACTAATGGCGATGTTACATTTCTCCAAATTGTGCTTCAGTATCTCCTCAAAGTATTTTTTTTTTTGTCCCTGTGTCTCACACACAGTTGCACTCAACACATTGATGTTATTTGGGCTCACTCAGCACGTGACTGCTTCACTGTAGCTGAGCTGTTAGGAGAATGACTTTGATGCTCACAGATGGACTGTTCTCTTAGAAACCTCATTGTTGCAGTCTCTGTCCCAATACTCGGGCTTTGTAGGCTAACATTTACGAAGGAAAAAAAAATCCAGACAAACAGGAATCCTAGATAAGTCTTGTTCAAAGGTTAAGTAAGAATATAAATATATATATATAATATAAATTATATTTATATATTTTCATAAATTACTAAATTCATAAATAAAAATATGAATAAATAAATATGAATAAAATAAAATATACATATGAAGTCTTGTTCAAAGATTAAATAAGAATATAAATAAATAAATATATATATATACATACACATATACACACACACATATGTGTATATTTAGTTAGTCTCTATGCTGTCACACATAATCTGTCTGCTAATGAGGCAAGATTTAAGAGCCACATTACTGTTTTTCCTGGACCTAATGAGCTTTTCCTTTGATGTGTACGTGGAGGGGCAAATTGAGAATATGAATCATTTAACTGGGGACACTGGTATGATAGATCAATACACAGAATAAACTTAGTTTTGCCAAGTAGGATAAAAAGTCAAAATCCATCCATTCAAACTTGTTTTTACCACTGGTAGCATATTTTTAAATTACAGTAATAAAACCAGGAAAAATGGGCGCTCTCCAGACTCATCAAGACTGGGTTAGAAGTTTGGGTAACATAGAAGAGGCAGAGAATAATGAAATCTAGATTAAATAGTCTGTGGGTAGAATGCTGTGTTCTCTAGGACTTGGTTTATATAGCTCTCATGGTCTCAGAATAATATAGGTGCCTATACTGAAAATAAAAACAAGACATTAAAAATAATAGTCATACTCCTTTCCTAATCACTAGGGAGAAAAAAAGAGTCAGAGATTGTATTCATCTAAATCTTTTAAATTTCACTAAACTGTGAAAAACTAAAACTAAAAAAAAAAAACTAAACTGTTTAATTTCTTCTCATGTGAACCTGGTTATCTCATATTCCATTTCAGTCCCTGATTCTGCCGATGGGAGCAACTACTGATGTCGGAAGCAATTTGTGTCTGTGTGTGGCTGCCTCATGCATGACTGCAGAATATAGCCTGAATGTAATGGGTGATGTAATCCTATTCTGCATTATAGGAATCAAATCAGGTTCATAAAAAATGCAGTATTCTTGTTAGTTTGTCAACAAGCATTTATTATGCTCTTACTATGTATCTGACACTATGCAAAATGTAAAGGATACAAAGAAAGGTAAAAAACTTGCTTGGCCCCTGCCCTCAAGGAGCATACATTCCAATAGGGTAGACATGTAAATAACTTTGTATATACTAACTTTATATATACTAACAAAGCTTTACAATGTAAGAGTTTAATCTTAACTTATCAATATTTTTCTAGATAGAGTTCCTTACCACAGAATATTTCGTATTATAGTCCATATTCTCAAATATTTTGATTGTATTTTTCATGTATTACCTTATTTAGGTCCTCTGTGCTCTATGCTCTCTACCTCCTGTTGACTTAAAGTGATAAGGGGAAGCTCCATAAATATTAATTGTTTATATTTGAGATGTGCAGAAGGTGATTCCTTGATCCTCTCTCACTATTATAATCATCAACAACTAACACTTTTTGTGTGGAAAACTGAAAGGGCATTCAGCATCATGCAATCATTTGTAACTGATTTCCTGGGCAATAAAGGAGCGTCTGGACATTGTCAGATACTGATATATGGTAGAATAGGTATAATCTGAAGTTGGCCCCTGAATATTTGAAAAGAGATGTATCAGAGAATAAAGAGTTTGTGGAAGCAGATTGAGAAATTATTAACACAAGTGTGTACACCTAATGGGACTGTGAGTGAAATTTTGGGGCAGAGGGATGAGCAATTCTGACTAGATGTCAATGGAATATGAGCCAGTGCAGTTAAGTGGGAGAGCATAGTTTGGGTATAGATCCCTAGACAATGTGAGGTTATTTTTTTTGGTACCTTTGAGTCTGGATCACCGGAAGCTTAAGGTTTCCCTCTCAGATGTATAGTTGGACTTGGAGTCAGGAAGACCTGAATTCAAATCCTGCCTCATATGTGCGCTAAATGTATGACCCTGGACAAGTCACTTAACCTCCTTCTGCCTCAGTTTTCTCACCTATAAAATGGGGATAATAATAGCACCTACCCCTCAGGGTTGTTGCAAAAATCAAATGAGATAAATAATATATGTAAAGAACACTGTAAACCTTAAAGTGCTATGTATATAAATACTATTATATAGGGGACATAAAAGTGATTTAGCATACAGAAAGCATACAGAAAACGGCCCCCTCTCCATTGTTCCCCGCACTACATGTAGCTGGCAAATTTTCAATGGCCTTGCTGTTATGGTCAATCTTTTTAGAGTGATTCTAGCATTTGGAGGCCATGATGATAAACTTCTAACAGATGCAAGAAAAGTGACTGACTCAATTCTGAGCCCCCAATAGTTTTAGAAGAAGAAAAAAGAGTACCCAGAATGTTATAAACAGACCCAACCCTAGAACTTGGTAAGTGAGTGATCTATCTTGAGAGGGCATATAGGTTAGTGCTAAATAATGCTTTCAAAGTACTCGAAAGATTTATAATCTTGTTGGAGAGAATTTATAGAGAAAAGATTAACATTAAAAGGAACATATACTAGGTTTTAAATGACAAGTCTACAATGCTACGGAGTTTGGAGAAGGGACTATCGTTATCAGCATCAGCATCACCACAAAGACAATAAATTGAACAAGGAGAATTTGTGACATTGGAAGTATTCATAGCGGAGGTAGGAATTGAGTCACTCCTTGAGATATGGGTAGGATTCCTCTAAAAGAAGAGAAGTGGAAAGGTCATTTCAGATCTCTCTGAAAGAAAAAAAAAAAGAGACAAGTTGGCTTTTCTCAGTGGTACATACAAATACCTGCCTGGTATCCTTTACCTGTCAGATAATTAAATAATTTGCCTTGTTTTTTTAATCAGTGTAATTTGCCCACTTCTCTCTTTAAAAAAAAAAGTGTTAAGACCAGGGTGGGGACTGAGAGATTGTCTTTACTACCTTCCAGAGACCTCATTACATGGGCAGGAAATTCCAGTCTCCTAACTTGGGGGGAGGGGGGGGGGAGGGAGAGAGAGAAGCAATATAGCAGTTTTGAACTACTGTTGAACAAATGGCTGTTGGCGAGCTAATAAAAACTCAAGCACTTGTCACAGACGGCACCTCCGATTTTCATCTAATTTCAGGGTTATCTCCTGGGACAGTGGAAAATCATGGGCACAAAAATTGTAGATTCTGCAATTTTATAGCCTTTTGCAATTTTTCTTGCTTTCTTCCATAGCTAAGCTTCCCTTTTTAAAGAACCACATGTCCTTTCTTTCCTAGTGCAAAAGTAATAATCTTCAAAAAGTTTCCAGAATTGATTTATTGCCTCTCTTATAAACTTGTGAAATAAGCTATGGAACATTGACTTTCTACTCAGAGAATAATAATGTCATATTTCCTGTTGGGTGAGAATAAAACTTTCATCACAAATATGTCATGAGGTGGGTAGTGCAGTAGGTATTACTATCCCCATTTTATGGATAAGGAAAGTGAGGCTCAGAAATGTTAAGTGTTATGACCAGGACCACAAGGCTGGTAAGTGGTAGAGGTGAAATTCGAACCCAGGTCTCCTTATTCCAAATTATCTGCTCCACTGTGCTTCTACATGGCTTTATAAGAACCATTTAATTACTGTTATTTCTAATAATTGCATTTCTGAATTGTATTCATAAGCACTCAGCTAGAATCAAGGCACTTAAAAAATTATTGCCATGCTCTCTCTGGTTTCTAATGGGCATTTTGAGTGTTCATTAGCAAATGCTGTTGACCCCAATCATTTAAAGTCAGACTCTGGCAAGCTGTTTCTTCGTTCATAGTGGGAAATAATAATGGCCACATGCCACTACTTGGATAAGGCTGTGAAGTTATCACCCAAAGTCACTGACTAGAAATCACAAAACCATAAGTATTTCAACAAGACGGGACAATTTCCTATTGCCTTCTCTTTGAAGCCGACTAAGCAGACAGTTGGCTAAGGAACAGATAAGTAATTCAGTCCAATCATTAGAGCAGTGGGAACCAAGCTCATGTTTCTCAAATGCAAAATTGGTATAATGTAATCTTGATCCAAGTGCTTTAAGGTGGTTTTTTTTTTCTTTTCTTTTCAAGATAAGTGCTCTGTGAGAGGCAACATGATGACCTTGAATTCAGGAAGACCTGGGTTCAGGTCCTGCCTCAGACACTATGTGACCAGGCATAAGTCACCTAAATTTTCAGTGCATAGTGCAACTCTAAGAGTGTGAGACTCAGTCTATGTTACAGGTGAGTTACTGATTTGCACCATTTATATAGTCATACTGTAACTAGAAAAAAAAGTTTTCTCCCAAATTGGCTTGTCATGTCCACATTAACCAATGTCCTCCCATTCCTAGCAAGAATATTAGTACATTCAATATCTTCCTCTACCACATAGACATGGATTTTCACTAAAGAAAGAAAAAAAATCATACTTCAGGATTAATTTCTCATATCCTGATTTCCACCCTGGGTAATACCTGCATAATCCTGAGCAAATCATTTCAAATTTCTGGGTCTAAGGTTTCTTTTCTGTAAAATGACATCCAAGTTCTAAATCTGGAACCCTATGGTCCCATTTTTAGACCCCTGTCCCATATGACAAGGTTTATTTACATGATATTGTTCATTTCTATAAATGATACAGTCCATAATTAGAAAATCTATGTGTAAATATTGCTTATAATACATTAATCAATCAACAAGCACTTATTAAGGTTCTCCTATGTGTTAAACATTAGTGGGATTGTAAAGATGAAAATGAAATAATTCTTTCAAGTAGCTTACTTTGTCTTTTCATTAAAATTTTGGAGATGTTTTCTTTTCTGTCTTTTTTTTTTTTTTAAGACATTCAGGGTTAAGTGACTTGCCTAGGGTCACACAGCTAATAAGTTTCTGAGGCCGGATTTGAACTCCTGACTCCAGGACCAGTGCTCTATCCACTATGCCACTGAGTTGCCCTAGGAAACCTATTTTCAAAGAAAATTATTTGGCCCCAATATTTAACTTTTAAAAAATTGTTCATAAAGAATTCTAGCTATCATATTAAGTGGCTTGTTGTGGTCGGTAAGACATTCCCCTGATTTTAATTCATCCATATAACTCCTATGAGATCAAATACATACCCAATCACAGTGACTTGACAAACTGATTTAAAAGCCCAAATGCCTCAAAATACCCATAAGTTTTTTTGCCACTTTGCTGGGAGTTCTCACTGACACTGAGGAATTTGAATGTATAAGCAATCACAATGACTATGACAGTACTTTGGGTATTCAGAACACCTCCCAGATTGGAGGGGGAAAAAACAACAACAGGTGGAGGTGCTTTTTCATTCGACTCAGACAATATGAATGATTCCTGATTTGCACTTACAATTAAAAAAATTGTGTCACTCTAAGTAAAATCAATGTCTTGATAAGTAGCAGTACTGACCTAATGGCTAAAAGACTGACAAAAAATGTTCATGACAAGTGAAAAGAAGATCTGGAATGGAGAAGCCTGGGTTCAAGTCCTTCCTCTGACTTTTAACTAGTTAGGTGAACATGGGTAAGTCATAACTTCTCTGAGTTTTAGTTTCCTCTTCTGTAAGATGGAGCTAATGATACTTCTAGTATTTATCTTACAGGGATGTTGTCAGAATAAAATGAAATAAAGTGCTCTGTAAACCTTAAAGTGTTATATAAATGTACTTTAATTTTAGGGTATGGAATTATATTTCATTTGGGTCATCTTAGCCATCTATACTGTGGACCAGATGTGTCAAAGAGGTGTAATTCTACTGAGTGCTGCTTGAACCAAGTTGAAATATAATTGGGAAATATTTGATAAAATACATAAAAATGCTACAGAACACAGATAATTTTAACATGTGGTTTTTTAAGTCAATATGTGGCCTGCAGTGATCCTTATGTTTGGTTTAGTGGCCCCATTTCTATTTGAGTTTGACATCATTGCTAAAGAGTATGCCTCTGATCTATAAATAAGAATGATTTATAATATAATATAATATAATAACTACAGATGGGCTGTTATAATTACATGGGAGTGGAATGAACTGACACTGCTTTACCCTGTTTCTCCCTTTTATTCTCTAGTATGCCTAAGGATTTTTTAAAAATCATATAGTGGAATTACTTTGTATAGTTCAGGTGTTCAAGATGAGACAGACTGAAAAATATGGGATAGATTGTAAGCTCCTTGATGGCAGGGGACTGTCTTTTGCCTCTGTATCCCTGGTGCTGAGCTCAGTGCCTGATACATAGTAGGTATTTAATGTTTATTGATTGAATGATTGAATTCAGCAAACTTTTATTAAGCACCTGTCATATAAAAGGCACTGGTCCAGGTGCCTGAGGTGGAAAGGGAAAAAAAGGAATCATTCCCTGCCCTCAGGAAGTTTGCATTTTATTTGGAAGGTCCAATGTGTATACAAGTAAGTGAATAAATGTACTATATATCCAAAGTAGTAAATGTTAATTTCAAAAGTGTTAATAACTGAGAGATGATGAAAGGTCTCATTTAGAAAGTAAAAACTCTATATAATCTGAAGAAAAGGCTTTTTGGGTTGTGGTTTGAAGGAAACAAGAGATTCTTTGACACAAAAGGAAGGATAGAACGTGTGCTAGGTATGGGGCATCACTTGTTCAAAGGTGTAAGGAGAACCAGGAACTGGAATATTCTGTTTGGGACCAGCTAGCAAGCTAGTTTGATCTGAAGGTAGAACAAAGGAAAGGTAACAATATAAAATAAGACTGGTAAATTAGGAGAATAAGTTGTGGAAGATATTAACTGCTAGTCTAAGGGGTTTGTATTAAGTTATTTCCAGGAGCTACCAAAGAAAGACTAAATGGTTGTATGACATGGTCAGATATGTGTTTTAGGAATATCAGTTTTGGAGTTGTGCAGAAGATGGATTAGAGAGAAGAGAAGCAGGGAGATCCATAAGGAGACTACTATAGTAGGCCATGTATATGTGAGCAAATTAAAAACTGTGTGATAGATATGCACTAATCCTGAGGTTAAAAAACATCCTGAAAGGTGAGAGCTTTTTAGAACAAAGAAAATTCAGTAGTAAAAGAAACCATTCTGTGATATTTCTGTAGATGTAACCCCTTATAGGCAAGTAGTTTTTATCAGATGAAAGGATGAATTGAAGAATAATGAAAAGGAACCTGGAAAAGAGAGAATGTCCTGGTAGGTGAGTACCAGGGATGAGTTGATGGCATTAGACAGCTACATTGTGCAATTGATAGTGGTAGGCCTCAGTCAGGAATATTTGAGTTCAAATCCAGTCTCAGACACTTATTGGCTGTGTGACCCTGGACATGTCAATTAACCTCTGACTTACCTCAGTCAAGTAAGGAGAATAACAACACCTACCTTAAGGTTGTTCTGATCATCAAAAGAATAATTTATAAAAAAGCACTTAGCATAGTGTTTGGGTAGTAGGTGCCATTTCAATACTTCCTTTCCTTTCCCTCTTCTACTGCATTGAATATAATCACAAGCAGTTGGAATTTTGCCTGGTTCACTGATTCCCTTAAGGAATGATCTGCCTGAACAGAACTTTCTTTTTGCCTGGATGTACCTACCTGCTTGTTCCACTCTGGGACATGGAGAAATTATCCTTTTCCACTTTCTCCCCTGCCTCTTGCTGCCTGGGCACATAACATCCCTAAGCTCAGAAGGTTGCTATTCTACTTAAACCTCGCTTATTTGTTGTTTATTCTTTAATAAAGGATTTCTCCCTCCAGTTAAAGATAAATTGATTTTTGTTGTATTCTAAACATTTACTATAAAAGAGTAGACTATACAAGAATGGGAATGTCAAAAGGGAACCTGAAGCCAATTGCCTTGGATTTTATTGCTAGCCTGAGTTAAATTCCCTCACTGACTATACCAAGAGGGGCTTTATATAGATATATGATCACTTTAAAGTATATATTCTACCATACCCTTCCATTTTGTGAGAATCTTCTCCTTGTCTTTGTATAAATCTTCCCCAGTGGATCCATTCATAACACTTTAGTCCTTGTGATTTTTCTAATATTTTATAGATTTGGTGGGGAAAGGCATGATGGACTTGTGATTTTACTAGTATAAAGAAATTCCAGTGTGGAAATGCCCTCCACCAATATAGATTGGCAATTTATCTGTACTTTATAATCTTAGAAAGTTGCCTGGCATAACTGAGTTTATTAGACTTGCTCATGGTGATATACCTATTATGTGTCAAAGCATGGTTTGAATGAAGGTCATCCTGATTCCAAGCTTGACCTTGTATCTACCATACATCTCATTTTGTGGATAAAAGTGGAGTCTACTAATTGTCTGTTATCTCACTCTGTTTTTGATCAGTCAACCTCTTTTTCTGTTGGGACCAGTCTTTCATATCTCTTTTTACGTGCATGTCATTTTTGGTATATGTTGAAGCCTACTCACACCTACCGTGCTCATTTCTTCAAAAATAGTCGTATTTCTTGATTTACTATTTTATAGTATGACCACATGAATGGTTTAACAGTGTTTAATAGGTAGTTGTTAAAATTTGTAAATAGTTTAGAATCATTGATATGATGTTCAAAATTCTAAAAGTGATCCAGCCTTCAATTTGGTTTTCTTCTTATGTTCAGTTCTGGGCCTTTCTCACTACCTATACGCAATATCTATCCAAGATCATCTCTCCCTCTCTCTCTCTTTCTCTATCTATGTACTGATGGACTAACTCAGTAGATTATTCATCCAATTCTATATAATAATAAGGTAATATATAATAATCTGGATAATATGTATTTTCATTATCTACTTTGTTTTTACAATATGAATGACTGGTCCAAGTTTTTTTGTACAACTATAAATCTCTTTGAGGAAGCTTTTTAGCATTTTGTGGTTCAGTGGAAAAAGCACATTGTCAAAGACAAAAAGAGTGTCTGGAGAATCCATCTTTTTTTAGATTTCATATAGCACATTTTCTATGATATTAGTCAAAACCTGAGGCAAAAAATAATGTCTCTTTTATGTCTTGCTTAAAATTGATACCCAGGGGCAACTAGGTGGCACAGTGGATAGAGCTCCAGCATTGGAGTTGAGAGGACTTGAGTTCAAATCCAATCTCAGACACTTGACACTTACTAGCTATGTGACCCTGGGCAAGTCACTTAACCCTGATTGCCTCACCAAAAAAAAAAAGGGCAAAAATAAAATGAATAAATAAATAAAATTGATACCCAGAGTATCATTGGACAAAATTATTATTGTGGTTGGATTTGATAAGGAATCCTAAATGATTTGAACATTACCTTTGTTGGAGGAGACTCTCAAAGTATGCATATTTTCTCTAATGAATTAAATTTTTTTTAATCAATAAGGAATAAACAGTGCTATTATATTCTCTATAACTTGAGGTAAGTTATGTCTATGTAAATTTGTTGTTCTATAGAAAATAATCTGAAAAACCTAATTGCTTCTTATATGTTGGTCAAGGATGACCTTGATGTGTGCACAAATTTCCTTTACAAAGATTTTATAAGGGTAAGAAAGTAAACACTTTGCTCAAGCATTTGATTAACATTTATTAAGTGCCTACTAGGTACCAGGCATTGTGCTAAGCACTGGGGATACAAAAAGAGACAAAAGACAGTTCTTGCCCTCAAGGAGCTTACAATCTAATGGGAGAGATAACATGCAAATAAATATATGAAAAGTGAGCCAGATAAATAACAAATAATTTACAAAAGGAAGGTACTGGAATTAAGAGTGGTTGGGGAATGCTTCCTGTAGAAAGTAGGATTTTATTTGGGACTTAAAGGGAGTCAGAGAAGGGAATAGTTGGAGTGAAAGAGGGAGAGCATTCCAGGAATGGGGGATAGCTAGGGAGAATGCTTGAAGAAAAGAGATGGAATATCTTGTTCCTAGAACAGTCAGGAGGCCAGTGTCACTGGATGTAAGAGTACATGTTGACAAGTAAGGCGTAAGAAGACTGGAATGTAGGAGGGAGTTGGAAGGTCTTTGAATACCAAACACAGCATTTTGTATGTACGTGTTCCTAGAGGCAATAAGAAATAACTGGAGTTTATTGAGTAGGGAATGCTGGTGACCTGCATTTTAGGAAAATCACTTTAATATCTTAATGGAGAGTGGATTAAAGTGGAAAGAGATTTGAGACAGGCCGACCTACCAGCAGGCTATTGCAGTAGTATGGGCGTGAGGTAATAAGGGTATGCACTAAAGTGATGTTAGTGTCAGAGAAGATAAGGGAGTATTTGAAGGATGTTCAAAGGTGAAATCAACAGACCTTGGCAACAGCTAGGATATGGTGTGTGTGTGTTTGTGTGTGTGTCTGTGTGTGTGTGTGTGTGTGTTTAGGGAGAAGGAGAAAGAAAGAGGGAGGGAGGGAGGGAGAGAGAAAGGGAGGGAGAGAGAGAGAAATCTGGGAAGATTCCTAAGTTTTGAGCATGGGAGACCTCAAGTTATAGAGAATATAATAGCACTGTTTATTCCTTATTGATTAAAAAAATTCAATTCGTTAGAGAAAAAATGCATACTTTAAGAGTCTCCTCCAACAAAGGTAATGTTCACAACATTTAGGATTTCTTATCAAATCCAACCACAATAATAATTTTGTCCAATGATACTCTGGGTATCAATTTTATTTATTTATTCATTTTATTTTTGAGTGTTATCCTCTGACTAATAGGGAAGAGTGGGGGGGACATTTAGGGAGAAAGATAATGAGTTCTGTTTTAGATATATTAAGATGTCTGCTGGACATCCAATTCAAGATGTCTGAAAGGCAGTTGAGATGGGAAAATGGAGGTCAGCAGAGAGACTGAGACAGGAAAGGTAGATTTGAGAAACATCAGGATAGAGGTGGTAATTAAACTCATGGGAGCTAATGAGGTCACCAAGTGAAGAAGTTAATGGGAGAAGAGAAGAGGGCACAGGACCCTAAGGTTAGAGGGTATGATCTGGAGGAGGATCCAGCAAAGGAAGGAGACTGAGAAGGAGTGATCAGATAAGTGGGAAGAGAACTGGGAGAGAATGGCATCCTAAAAACCTAGACAGAGAGCTGCTGGGAGAAGAGGGTAATCAAGTGTTAAAGGCTATAGAGAGATCGAGGAGGATTAAGAAAAGGCCATTGGATTTGGCAAGTAATAAATTATTAGTAATTTTGGAGAGGGCAGTTTTGGTGCAATGATAATGTCACAAGCCATTCTGTAAGGTGTCATCAGAAGTGAGGAAGAGGGGGAGAAGAGGGAATTCATGGGTAATGGCCTCAATTTTTTCCGTAAAATATGAGGCAAGATTCTCAGCTGATAGAGTAGGTGGGGAGGAACCATGGGAAGTACGAGGAAAGATGAAAAGGTTTGAAAAGAGCCAAAGTGGAGAATGGGATGGTGAGATGGTAAAGGAGATAGAGAAGGAGGACTCAGGTGAGGTTATGTAACATAAATTTGTAGCAGACCCAGTCAGAACAGTTGCATGATTTTCTTCAACTTCATTAAGGATTGTGTAGAACCAAAGACAACAAATAGTGGGAGTGGCCTATGTCTATAGGAGTTCAGAATCACTAGAATGTTAAGGGTATGACCACGTGGGAGGATGTTCATCACGGAGTGGAGGGTGCCCCTGTTCTGCTCTCAGAGAACAGGCATAGCAGGAGATATGAGGCTTGAAGTCAAAGGCGGGGGGAGTTGTTCTTCTTTCTAGCTTAGGTTCTCCATATCCCGTTTGGGACACTAGGCTGGCAGAAAGAGGTGGAAGATGTCTTGTGTTGATATAGATGGAAGTGGTTGTTCTGTGGCAGATGGAGGATGCTCAGGCTGACCTTCAGCAGCCTTTCCATAGCCTTTTAAATAAAATCAGTCTTTCTTCTGATGTCTGGTGCCCAAAAGATCTAGTACTCTTTGTCTCTCCTATTAAAGATAGTATTTTTGGCATATAGATGTGATGCTCTTGCGTAGTATGCAAAACTTTACCCTAATTTCTTAATTCTTAACTGAGTTTTGCAATATGGTTTACATGGTTCATGGTACATGAAGAAAATTAGTAACATGAAACCAATTCATTCCAACTGAATTACCAGTTTCTAATGTTTCAAACATTAATTTTCCTTTCCTTAAGCTATTTTGCATTGCATTTTAAAGCAGTTCAATTCAATTAAAGCTATAAATTACTTAACACTTGTGCCTTATAGGCAACTGATGGAATCTCTGCAAATATTATTGTGCCTCTTAATATTGCCATTTCTGGTGATTAGTGGCTGTTATTGAGATAAAAGAGTGTGCATGTTTCAATGTAGGAAAGCAGAGTAGTGTTTATCTATAGGTCACTTGAAACATTACCTTTGCCTTTCACAAAAGTAATTTAAAAATATTTCAAGAGTTCTTTTTTTTTCTGAACTCAGGCAAGAAAAATACCACCTTGTCTCTTTTTGTTTGTTTATTAACATTGGCTTCCTTAGCTTTGGAGAAAAAAACTTACCTCAGGTTCTAATATAGACAAAAATAAATGATTGAAAAACTAAAGAAATCATAATATCTTCTTGCAAATTTAGACTTTTTGTAATTCTTCCCTCTATGAAAGAATTCAACATTTTTCAGGGTTTTTGAAGACTCTATGAGCAGATTTCAAGCTCTGGAAGGTCCCATCAAGCTAGAAAAGCCTATTAAGTATGGGTCTAGGGACAGACTCTCTGTGTGTCATTTGAAATCCTGACTAGCTAAATTCAGAGAGGCTCATCACCAGAAGACAGGCCAACAATTATTACTATTATTGTTACTGTTGTTGTCATCATTTTTATCATTTTTTTTTTTGGTCAGAGCATTTCAAAGAGATCAAATGCATAGATGTGGAGGGATTCCAATATATTTCAGTGGGAAAACTACCCACACCAGTGACATCCCAGATCTTTTGAACAATTGAATGAAAGAAACCTTTCTGTGCTCTTTTTTTTTCCTCACTTCATCATTCCTAGTCAGGAGTATTTTTCATCTGCAGATCACTGGTTCCGGGATAAAGTCCTCTGTATTTTCTTTAGCCTTAATGATATGCTGAAAAACAAATCCAATTCAACAGCTCATCCAATTCAATCCAAAAAAATATTTATTAAATACTTATTCTGTGCAAGACTCTAAGTATACAAAGTGAACTTATAGATTATGAATTCAGACAAGATTTAGAGCTGCAAGGGACACTAGAGACTGTATTGTCCAACTCTTTCACTTTACTGGAAATTGAGGCCCAGCAAGGTTTAGTATCTTGTTCAAAGTCACACAGGTGGTGACAGAGGTAGAGTTTGAATCTAGGTCCTCAGACTCCAATACCACTGTTCTTTTTCTGCTTTACCACACTGCTTCTCTAAACAAATCTTCTCTGACTAATTGGAAACCATGATGTTAGCATTAAATCCTAACCATTAGACCACCAGGACATCTCTCTGGAGTAGAAAGTAAACTACTTGAGGACAGGGGCCTTTTCTCTTCTTTCTTTCATTTTTTTTTGTTTGGCTTTGTATGCTTAGTAACAGTGTTTTGTTTTGTTTTGTTTTTTCCAGCCAGAGACAAGGTTAATTAAAGATCTGCCGTATTAGCCAGACTCTTAAGGAATCTGAGCATCTGAGAGCTATTGGTTAGATTGTAAGAATCTGAGCGTAACAGTGTTTTGTACATACTAGGCCCTTAATAAATGTTGTTCAATGGAATTGAAGGTACTTAAAATTTAACCACTCTACCTTCTATATTGTCTCAGTGATACCCAGGGTGAGGAGGATGTCATGGCATTTCCAGAGAGATGGCTTGTGGATAACTTGAACCATGGACCCTATTGTAGTTTCTTTGAGCCCCTTTTCCTGTTTTTTTTTTTTTGACTAAACTTGACATGACAAAGATAAAGTATATAAACAAAAAGAAATATGGCAGCATGGAATGTGGTCAGGCTCTACTATTTTCAGAAAGCAATCTATTTCCTTGGAAAAGATGACATGCCCACTTGTTCACTCATAAGTTGAAAATGGAGTTATATCTTGGAAATAAGGGAAGAATGTTAGTACCTTAGGAACCTGAAGATCCTATGTTGAATGCCCATATTTCTGTTGGATGCTCATAATTCAGTTAACTCAATGTGGTTTTTTTTGTTTATTTTATTTGCCAGTTTCATTTTTATAAGACCTAGTCATGTATGCATATGTGCAATTTGTTATTCCCAGGCTTTTATCACAGCCTTTCAAGTAATACGGCATAGGACGTTTCAACAAAACAAATCAGACGGTTTGAAAAACATGTTATAGCTAAATAAAGAGGTGGTCAAGTTTGCGAGTGACTCTCTAGGCAGATTATTTTATTTTGGCTTCACAAATACTTGTTTCTCTCCTGCTGCTTCTCTTTGCTCTCGCATGAAGGTGTAGATACACCAAGTGTAATTCTAGGTGGCATTACAGAAGTTACAGATTCATGGAACTAGCAGAATCTTTAGAGATGGTGTGATCCATCTCTATCATTTTGTCGATAAGGAAACAGGCCCAGATAGGTGAAATGACTTCTTCACAAATTCTCACAATAAATTAGTAGTGAAATGAAACAATACTAAGATCTAGGTGTCTACTGACTCCCATTCAACCACTCTTTTCATCAAAATACAGCACCTTAAAAAGATCTCAAATTTTTAGCTGTGAAAATTATTCAAGATGTTTCATTTGAAGTTGTAATGGGAGAGAGTACTAGATCTGTAGTCAGGGAATCTGGTTTCAAAACCTTGGGTGACTTTTGGCAAGTCACTTAACTTTTAACCTTCTGGGCTTCAATTTCTTTATCTGTAAAGGGAGGAGCTTGAAATGGATGGACTGTGATGTCCTATTCAAAGGTTTCCCTTTTCCTCTAGGATAAAATACAAACTCTTCTGTTTAGTACTGAAAATCCTTTACAATCACACTGCCACTCATTTTTCTAGAAGGATTTCTTTTTCTTTCCTCTACATAATCTATGTTCTAGCCAAACCAGGTTACTTTTTGTTTCACGTACAAGAAATTGCATCTCCCACCTCTGTGCTATTGCTTTCCATGTATAAAACATTCTTTCTCCCCATATTTGGCTCTTTAAACACCGGGATCCTTCCAGCTCAAGTGTTGCCTTGAGCCCTTTCCCAGTTCCCTCAGTTATTAGTGCTCTCTTGCCACCTATGAAATTACTTTGTCTATATTTTGTATTTATTGATCTGTGTGCATGGTGTTTCCTCTCAGTATACACACATATACACATATATATTTATACATATGTATACACACACCATATATGTGTATTGTGTATATATATGTGTGTATATATACATATATATGTATATATGTCTCTATCTATCTATATACATAGAGAGAGACAGACAGACAGACACCAAGTCTTTGATAGCACGGACTCTATTTTTTTTGTCATTCTATTGTAGCACCTACCTCAGTACCTGGCACTAGGCAAGCAATTCTATATATATTATATTGAATTATGATTTAAAACTGGGCAAGAGGTAGTTACTCTTATGATGTACATTGTAATATGTTGAAGTTGTTTACAGGCTGTACAGTCCTTCACTGTCCTCACTATCTCACACACAATGACTCCTCAAACTAGAGGATACTCTTAAAGGTTTTGGCTATCTAGTGTTGCCAAAGGCAAATCTTTTCTGTAACTTTAGTAATAGGTACTCTTTGATGCTTATTGAAAAATGAGAAATGTATCTGACAGATCAAACTAGGGGTGGTGGTATTGAGAGCAAAAATCAATAGCAAAGATCGAGATGTTTAGCAATGCTATAGAATATCTTGAATATGCTACTGCTTACTAGTAATAGGACTTTGGGCAAGTCTCTTAACTTCTCTGGGACTCTTTGTCTGTAACATGAAGTGCTTTGACTAGGTGACCTCTAAAATTCCTTCTAGTCTTAATCTGTAATTCTTTGATCTCATCACTGATAGTCCCCTTGAAGGACATGATTACAATTGGTGTCTTTTTTTGTGTACTTGGTTCAATCTTTTACGCAGGCTTACATTTAAATGAACCTTCCATACTATTTATACCTTCAAATGTATTTCCTCCCCTAAAATTGGAGTAGGAAGAACATTTAAGTAGATACTGAAAGGTCTTAGCAAGGCAAAATTAAATCCAACCTAGGCTTGAATCATTCATTTCAATGATTTATATTTTAAAGCACCAAAAGGAAAATGTGAAAGAATTGGTATTATTTGGCACGAAGAGAAGTATGAGTGAGCCTTAATTGTCTATAGAACATGAAGGACTATTTAAATGGGTGGTAGAGAGCATCTGTTGCTTGCTTCCTGAGGGTATGTTGAGTGAATGGACTGAAATGACAGCAGGAGGGATTTCAGTTAATCTTAGTATTTTAGAGTTCTTATTCACCCAGTGATTACCTAGTCCAGATTCTTTATAGAGGCAGAAAAACAGAGACCAAAAGAGACCAAAAGACTTGGCTTCAGGTCGTATAACTAGATGGTGGATTTAGAATCTGTCTCCTAATCATTCCACTCTCTACCGTACCATTCTGCTTCTCAAGAGGAAACAAAGTTATGAAATGTCACTGGGGGGGGGAAGGAAAGGTAGGATCAGCTTTGGAAGGGACCTTTATAGTCATGTGGCCTAACCCTCTCACTTTATAGGTAAGGGAATTGAGGACCAAAGGTGTTTAAGTGCTTTGTCCAATGTCATGCAGGTGCTGAATAGCAGAGTTAGGATTCAAATCCAGGTATTCTTAACTCCCAATCCTGCACTCTTTACATTGTACTGCATAAAAGCTAATGTTTAGCTAGTATGAGGCAAGGAGAGGGGGAGACAGAGAGGGAGGGAGATACAGACAGACAGATAATGAAAGGAAGAACAGGAGGACTAGCTGATTTAGTTAGGCCTCTTCTAGTCTCGTAATTCTCAAACTATATATTCTCGACTTTTATTAGGTTAACAGGTATTTAGCAATTCAAGAAAGTCTCTTTTAGGCAAGATCTTCATTGCAAGCTGAGACTTGACAGTATCTGTATATTGTACTACACTTGAACAAACATGGCCTTTTATTATAGCGTATTCTAAGTGATAATTCATGATATCTAAGTACATTATAAGCAGTTTCTACTTTGTATACTACTTATCAATTTATTCAAAGTCCAGGATGAAAGTACCCGGATAAAGTCTCATTCATTGAAGTACCAATACAACCTGACAAGCCTTTATTAATTATCTCCATCTGCAAATTACTGGGGATACAAGGTTAAAAAAATAGCCTTGCCCTCAAGGAGTGTATGTTCTATGGGAACTTAACTGTTTTCAAGACAAATGTATGGCAGATCATCACACATAGCTGTAGTTGCCAACACAGTGACACACAAGCATCATTTTTTGGCCACCATGTGTCTTGATCATTAAACCCACTGTAACCAATTTCAATATTCCTCTGCAAGTTATAAATTTGTAATAGATGAAAAATGAAAAAAAAAACAGCAACAAGTAAAAAACCTGAAACTTTTGCTTGGAGATCATTCACCTCTCTCTTTCCTTTTCTCTCTTTCTCCCTTAAAAAAATAAAAAACAAAACAAAACACAACACAATCAGCTTTTAGAATAAAAAGCTTGGTTCTTTGAAATGAATATAGGTTCAGCATGTTTATTTTGCAGATGGGTTTTCTGAGGTGGAAAAAATGTAATTATAAGAAAAGTAGTAAGATGGGAGCTATTTGAGGCATTAAAGTACAGCACTTAGAATACAACAGTTACCTAAACTCCCTGATTGACAGAGGGATATCACGTTAGATGAAAATGATAAGAGACTTAGTGACCTGAAGAATAACTTCCTCTTGACAGTGCCCTGACCCCTTGACCTGTAGCCTGATTCCTGTTAGCTTCACTAACACAGGGCAATTGTCACAGGTGCAGGATAAAAGACATCTTTGCAGAAGCAACCACTGGCCAGAGATTTATTTCTTTTGATGACCGCAAATGTGCTATCATGATAAAGTCAAAAAGTTCTGACCTCCTCTGACCTGTTAGGACATTAAAAATTTACCCAGGAGAAAGAAAAAAAAAACAACACAAGATGCTACGTGCAAAGATCAGCATTTTCTACTGGGATAGGAGACCAGAGTGGTAACAGAGAAGGTGCCTACTCATGAGGGCAGAGTGATGGTAAATTATGTTATTGTCATTACCCATGAAAGCTTGTTTCTCTCATAACTGTGACACCGATCTAATAATGAAGACTCTTCCCACAATAGACTCCATGGATTTTTAAAAAAATAATTATTAGTAAACTCTTTACTATGTCATACTCTGGAAGTATGTCCTATTCTGAGATGATTCTTTTGTATTTATATGCTAATTACCTTCTTTTCAGAAGAAGTCAGTTCTTTGAATTTTATTTAAATGTTCTGAAGGTAGTGGCTGTAACAGTGTTCACGGATGACACTGGTGACAATTGTGATTCCTTACAGAAGTTTGTGCCGCCTCCTGTTAGAAAACGCATTTTATTCTCCCACTCTTCTTTTTTCCTAGCCACACAAATGGGGAATTCAGAAAACACCAAGAAACACAATGGGCTATGCAAATATATTATGGAAAAGAAGAATATTACAAGGAAAAACGAAATGACTCTACCACCGATTAATGTGAAGTCAATACAGTCACATGCCCACATTTTGTATGTGTGTGTGTGTGTTTTAACATCCCTAGAATATCTTTTAGCAGATTTAACTGAAAATGCCTGTATATGTCATTAAAATGAAGTCAATGTAGGAACCTACCAGTGTTTGCAAAACGTTTCATCATGAAAGAAGACACAGTCAAGTTTTTCAACACTGGCTACAATGAAGTGGAGTATGCAATTATTGTGTTTATTTGGGAGCATAATACCAGAATCATCCAAATATTTGCTCACCAAATATGAAGGAACAAAAACAAGGTCCTAAACACAATAGACTTCCAGGATCCAATTTCCATTCAGAACTGTAGAGCTCTAAAAAAAAAGCACAAATTACTCTGAAATTCGTTGAGGGTTCTCATTCAGGTCATAGGTCTTGCCCTTCGGTTATTATTCATCCACAACATGCTTTGATGAGTAATATGACACTAAATTAGTATATACAAGCCTTAGGATAATCATCCAAGTCAAATACAAAGATTATGTTACTCTTCAATCTAGTGGCTATAGGTAGGACACATTTAGTCCCTCATGAAAGGTGTATATCCAAACC
>NW_020954572.1:10245137-10257637 GCF_900497805.2 Vombatus ursinus | reverse complement strand
GATTTTTAAAATATGTTAACAACTGGATTGTTAAATGTCAGGGACATAAAAAAGGACGGGGCTGGTTTGAGATCTTGAAGTGAGTTCATTGACTGGAAATCCACAAGGTACAAAAATCTCCTTTGATATAAAGACTCCCCCCCCCCCCAAATCCAATCCCAGGGGGTCAGAATAACCATATGATTATTGAATAAATGAATTAACTTCAATTTAATATAAACTTAGTTTCCACTTTGTGTAAGACACTTTGTTTAAGACCTACAAATCTAAAACTAAAAAATGACTTAGTCATTGCCCTCAAGGAGTTTACAATCTAGTAGAGTAAGTAGGACTCATAAAAATAATTGTGAGAAGTCATTACAATATGATAGACGTGAAAGAAAAATTTAGAGAAGGAATCGCTAACTGGTCATATTTACTAGAAAGATGATTGGACTTTGTGTAGGATGACTTGGGTTCCAATCCCCTCACTTCCACTTATTAGCCATAAGGGAATGGACAACTTAACTAAACTCTCTGTGCCTCATTTTCCTCATCTGTAAAATGGGAACAATAGTATTTTAACTACTTTCTTCCTGGAGTTGATGCAATGAAAGCACCTGGTCAACTCCAAAGTGTCTTATAAATATGAACTATTTTCTTCACTCCAATAAAATAACCATTTACTGATACCTTCTTTAAACACTTAAGAAAAGACTGTTGTTCCCTTCTTGCCCTTAAGAAGTATTCATAATGATAACCACATAATAAACATACAACACAAACACAAAGAGACTAATTTCTCCATAGCTAGGTATGTTTTCAGATGTGCAGATTCCTTTTTCTCTTTTTTTTGTTCTATGTAGTGAAAATGCCTAAGACTAGGGCTCATACCAGCCTTCTCTGAGGAGCCCAACTCATGGTGATGCTAAAGCCAGATGTCATTAAACTCTTTACCCCTGAGCTTTGTTTTTCCCCTGGGGCACAGTAGTATCTGTAGGGGCCACTTGAAACCTTAGGTATTAGTAGAGAATAATAATTATAACATGTGAAAAAAGCGCATTGAGAGAAAAATTTTACAAATTTTTTTTTTTCTCTCACCCATCTTGTGAGGTAGGTAGGGGATTGGGAGGGGAAGGAAAAAAAAAGAGGAAGAAAAGAGAGAGCAAGGGAAATAGAGAAAGCGACAGAAAGAAAAGAGGTCCATATGGTATTGAATGCTACAGTGCCACCAGCAACTATCTGTGTCACAGGCTGCTTCCTCCTGCACTAGGCTTTTCCAGCCTTGCAAATAGTCATTTGCCCAGAGTAAGAAATGCCATATGCATATGCTGAATGAATGAAAAAGAATGCATTTTCACTTATTTTGTTCTATCTACATGCTTCCATGGGGAGGAATTGTGGTTTATAGGTTGGTAAATTTGTATTCCATTTTGTAAGGCTGAGGTTTAGTGTCTGGACTGATGTAACTACAGCAAAGTAGAAGTCAGGAGGCCCAGAACTGTCAGTGACCTGCTTTCTCGTGTTTGGGTAACAATTTAAACTTTTTTGTTATATCATTTCTCTATTTGCAATGTTGATGTAATAATAAATACCACATGTTTTTAAGTGGATGTGAAGAACTTGGAGCTTATTGAAGGAAAGTGATAAACTAAAAAATGGAATTGTTTTATATATCTGTACAGCTGTAGATAGGTATTTGTCACCTTAATATAACTGGTTGGAAGAGCCCCAACTCTCAGAACTATTGCTATGTGAATGTAAAGGGAAAAACAAACAAAAAACCATGATTCTTATCCAAATTTAACAGTTCAAATAACTTAATATAGTAGACAGGGTTAGTTGGTCTTTCAAAATCAAGATTTTGTGATTTACACATGCAAATCTTTTATTGTGGTTTAGTCCTGTCCAACTCATCCTGACCCCATGGACCACACTGTTTATAGAGTTTTCTTGGTAAAGATACTGGAATGGTTTCCCATTTCCTTCTTCAGTGGATTAAGACAAACAGGTTAAATGGCTTTCCCATGGTCACGCAACTAGCAGGTGTCTGAGGCAGAATTTGAACTCAGATCTTCTTGACTCCAGGCCCAGCACTGAACTGCTGCCTCCTTTGCAGATCTTTAGCACAGTACAAAGTTAATCGGGAAATTATATAATTCTCTTATGTGCAATCAAATGCTTTCTTGAAATATCAAATGAAGAAGGAAAAGATAAATAAAGCAAAATTTGGAGTATGTCCCAGTTCTTTTTATTCAGTTTTCAGGTCAGATATTTGCTTATTACCTTTTCTACCAACAACTCCTTACACCCTGTTGTTGTAGTTATTCTCCACACTCTTCATCTTTCCCCTCATCTTCCTCCTTCTCCTTTTCTTTTTCTCCTCCCTCTTCCCTTCCACATCCTCTTCCTCCTCCTCTCCTCTTTCTCTTCTTCTTTTCCTTTGTTCTTCTCCCTCCTTCTCCTCTTTCTTCTCTTCTTTCTCTTCCTTTCCCCTTCTCCTCCTCCTTCCCAAACACAGATTGGTTCGATCCAAAAAGACGATGATAACATTTATGTAGCATTTTAGGGTTGCAACTAACTTCACATATATTATCTCATTTGATTTTAACTAACAAACCTGTGAGAAAGCAACCAACCCATTGACTATCAATCCCATTTGGTGCCTGATCTTGAAAATTTCCAAAGTGGAAACAAACTTCTCCCTTAAAAAGAGAGCTGCTAATGTTGTCTTTTGTCATTGAGGAATGTGCAATGCTGTAACAACCCACATATTTGGAAGTGCTAGATCAACCTGAGCTCTAGGACATTGTAGGGGACCAGGAAGGAAACATGAATTGGTTGTTTACCTTTGACTTAGTCTAGTGGTATTCTAGATTCTTGAGAGAATTCTAAGCTACCCTGTCACGTGTGGATTTTTTTTTTAAGGGCCAGCCTGGTTAACACTATTTCCACATTGTGCATCCCTATCTATAGAAAAGGAAGAAGCTTTTCATTGAAACGCCATAGAGAATTGCTTCCTCCCTTGCAGGTGGTGCTATAAACAGGGAAGAGGATTAGTGCTGCTGTCTTGGGCAGCCCCTTTTCCCAGTTCCCCTCCTCCTCTCTTCATTGACAAAGGAGTTAGAAGATGAGAAGACCAAGACACTTGGGAGTGGGTGGGGGAAGGAAGGAGGGAAGAGGAAGATGGAACAGGACAGTGTCAGCAGGGGAGGAGAAACAATACTGAGGAAAATAGGATAAAAGGAGATTACGACAGAGAAACAAAAAGGGGAAAAAATAAACCAACAACAATCTCATCTTCAGTTTCTGTATAGTGTCTTTGTTTTATTTTTTAAGTGATAAGTATGAAGATACATGATTAGTTTTAGACATCAAGGCAATGATTCAGGAAAAGGGAAGAAAGAGGGGGGAAAAATAACCCTTCTCATAGCTAACCCTTCTTTATTTTGGTACAATGCCCTAGGAAAGGATTTTGACACAGCATCCTTGCTTTTTATAATCTTTTCCTACATAAATATTAACTGCATTTGGCTTTTTGGGGGTCAAACAATTAGCAAATTAGTTGTTCACTATGGGTATCCATCTAGGTTTTATAATACTACCCCCCTAATTTTAGAATATTATATGCAAGGGGAAAAATTGCCTTCTTTTTTCATGTACTCATTGAAAACCCTTTTTCTTAATGCTAGGCTCTGGAACTCCAGTGGCATTTAGTTCTGTCATCAGAATCTCAGCTCTCTGAATGGAATTTTGAACATTACAAAGACCACACATTCACATGGTAAAAATGATCATTCTTTCCATGTAATAAATGTACCCTGACTTTAAAACTCACTATACCTTTATTATATGCAACCTTTTTTTCTCTTTCTTTTTTTTTTTTTGGTTTTTCAGTTCAATGAATTATACTTACTTCAAATAAGAAAAGAAAATGAGAAACTTCCTTTTAGGTTTTAGGTCTTTGTGCATAATATTTACAAGAATGAGAAGACCCTTATCACCATGCTTTTATATGTAGGAACTGTTGCGTTTGAGATCACGTTTCTCAGAAGTAAAACAAATAGTTCATTTAGTAATTCAGCCCATACATGTACTATTATGAAGAAGGAAACCTACATCCAAGAGACTTGAATTATTAAGGATTGCATGCAATTCTCATCTTTAATAAAATCTATCTGATGTGATATATATATATATATTTCCAAATTAAGCTCTCTCTCTTCTCTCTCTCTCTTCCTCCCTTTCTTTCCCTCTGTCTCCCTCTCCCTCCTCTTACCTATTTCCTTGCATGAAGTTCCAGAAAGGTTAAGATTCTATATTTCTGGAACATCCTTGTTGAGTAACTTGCCAAGGGGCTATTATCACTCAGGACTTTGACTGATGAACTTCAGGTTTTTTGAAACAGAAGGGAAGGGTCTTTCCTTTCTCCTTTCATTCAAGATCTTTAAGACTTGCTTATACACTCTTACCACAACTAAAGAGAGGGCTCGATGCATCCTCCAAGAGTGATACACCACCCATTATCAGTAGCTAGGGGGTACTCTAGATCAGTGTTGCATGCATTTGGAACCTTGATCTTGTCCTACAACTCAGAGTGATCTAGAACTTCTAAATATGATTATGGGATTGCATATTCCTTAATGATGAAAGACAGCATCACTTTGAAGGAGAAGCTTATTTACATTTTGGAAACTTTCAAGAAAATAAGGCAAATAAGGCAGATAATCTGAACTCATTACACAATAGTTTTGGTCATTTCTATTATTGAGTGGGTAGCTAAATGTCATTGGAAAAGTTCAATTAACAACTCTCCGCCTCACATTACATAGGGAAAACTACTACACAGGAAAAATAGATCTTATAGCACAAAGTTTTCTCTTTTGACTTGTATGATTATTAAAAAAAAACAACAACAACAGTTTGACAGATAAGTCCATTAAGTTCATATTGTCCATTACTGTCTCCCAAGAGTAGGTGTTTCCTTACTAGACAAGTTGTTTGGCTCTTCACCTGCTGTAACACTCACGCTGAAGCCTAATTATATAAGCACAGAGCTGCAACGAAGTGCTTTCTAATATTATGATAAGTTCACAGTTTCTTTATCCCTTCCAAGCAGAAACCTATGTTATGTATTGCAAAGCCCTGAAATATCCTGATAGAATTTTATGGCTCCATTTAAAATTTTATCTTAAAGTTCCAGAATTAAAACTCAATTCTCATCTGTTTTAGAGAACAGTGCAATCCTGTTATAAATTATAGAATCATCTGTCAGTTTTGAACTGTTATTGTCATCAGTTGATGTTGATGGAACTTATAAATGCTCGTTTGCTATACACTTTTGGTGGAATTAGTCCACAGTGGGGTTTTGGTCATTTGCTACTAAATATCCAGAGTGCCACTAATGTGAAGAAAGAAGTACCATTTGATAAAAACTCTTGATTCTTCTCACAGCTCATTCTTGCAAGTCTTCAAATTCGGCTGAGGTTTGCTGTGCACTGCTCCAGAAAAGCTGTTTTTTCTTTTCTTTTTTTTTTTTATGGGTGTATGTTATTTCCCTGTGGTTAGTTTATTTCTTGCTACTTTTACAATCAGTCACTGCTTGGGTGAAAGCTCTAAGGCTTAATCCATTAAGAGCCATTCAGAACAAAACAAACAAACAAAGCTTTAACCACTTCAGGGACAACAGGGGCAGAACAAACAAGCAGCCTCCTTAGGAAATCCCAGCAATTTTAGGATCAATAGCTTCTCTCTGGGCTCCTGAGTGATGAAAGCTAGGAACTCTCTGCTGTCGGCTTTTTTTTTTTTCTAAATAAAACAAAACACTAAAGTTTCTGGAAAAGCATGGTTGCAAATTTGATAAGTTTAGCTTAGTAAGACCCATGTAGTGCAGAGGGCTGACTTAAGTACTATCACTAGTCACAATGAAAACAAACTAATTCAAACATCACTTTGGCCTGAAAATTATACCTCCCCAAGTCCTTAATCTACAGTGTTAAAAATACCTTTCAACATCTTTCCAAGTCCCTCTTCTTGGGGGTTTGTGATTATTTTTTTCTAATTAATATAAATGGGCTTCTTAATGTATTATGGGGGAAGGGGGAAGGGGATTACAAATGTTTCTGTGAAAACAATACCCATATGATGTCTTTTTATATGAAAGGCTTCAGGGCAGGCTTAAAGTCCATTTAATCCAGTTGGCCGGTTTGAATAATAAAATCAACAAATACGTTTATATATGAAAGTAGCAAAAATAAACATTTTTCCCTTCACAAGATTAAAAGACTGTTCATTTGCTTTTTAGAACTATTCTATTGTATATTGTCCTTTGTGTAAAAAGCATTAGCTTCTTTTAGACAGTCTAGCGGTTTAAATAATATACCCGCTTTCCAGAATATGTTTTATGGAGTAAATCTACTGTCATTCTATAGACTTTAAAAAAATGCCTCCTACATCTTTTGTATTCATTATATTATCCTTTTCAGTTTCTCCAAACTATTTTAAAATACAGTGACTCCTATATCTATAGTGTGATTTTTTTTTCTTTTTAAAATTTTGCGTCTACGCTTGTACTTAATTATAAACTCAGTCGTGAAATAGGAGGATTATTTATTATTTATCCTGAAATGTCAGCTGGTTAGCATTTTACCCACAAATTATCTGAAGGCATTAAATTATATACCTTCATAGGTAGTCAACAGACACTGTGGTGATTGCCTGCAATATGTTTACAACCTAATTTGTTTACTGAATATTGTCTCCTCTTTTACAGTTTTGTTTTTCTTTTGCAGATTTTGTGGAAGAAACACACTTAACCAGGGGAAGGAACCCCTAAAAGAGATGAGTCTAGTCTTCAAAGGAAAGGATCAGTATTAAGACAAAATGGTCCCCCTGTAGAAATTTGCTACTATCGTGTAAGGTTGACCACCAAAATTGTTGCAGAGCAAAGCAGTAAGTGACATGGCAGGACCATTAAAATGCATGATTTTACAGTGTGTCAGGAAAGCTGTTCCATGGAGCCTGGATTCATTAAGGTGCTCCCTGCATAAATGAGTTGCCAACCAGGGATGTGGGTGGCTGTAATGGCTGCATGTAGGTTTGTATGGAAAACAAGTATGGCACTGTGAAAAATTCTTTTGTCACACTCCCCCCTACCTCTCCCCTGCCCCCCACTAGATTACCTGTATGGACAGGTTGGGAGGAATTATCATGCAGTGTTGTTGTTTTTTTTTTCCAAGTGCATAAAAATACAAGATCCCTTGGAAGCAAAGGTGAGTTTCAAAATCCCCTCGAAGAAGATGGGAAGAGGCAGGAATGAAATCACCTCGTGTGTATGCAGTCTAACCAAGTGACAGACACGTAGACAACTCTGATGCTGCCAGAATTAACACTATGTGCAGCCCACCAGTAAGCTATTTGTCACTGCTACAAGAATATCCTCCACAACTTGGCATCAGGGCCCCTGGGTAGCCAACTGTGCCTGCATGGCACAAGAAGTGCTATCCTCTAATGGGCTAGAACGAACCAAGGTTTTCCTTATTATTTCAAAATGTGTGATTGTATGAAAAACATAGCTTTTTTGTCATGATAAACACAGGAAGATACAGGGAATTAGGTCTGATTAAAAAAAAAACAGAGGGAGGGGGGATAATGTGAGGAACTGAGGAAAATGTGCCTCTGAAGGTTGCTTCTTTCTTTCTTTCTTTCTTTCTTTCTTTTTTTGTGGTACTCTATGTGTTTTGAAGATTGAAGGATGATTACTCTCTGCATCTGGTACTTCATGGCACAGTGACATGCAATGTTTCATAGAAATAATGAATTTGTAGGTGCAATAATGATTTGGGGAAATTTGTTGGTAGCAGATCTTCTCTATCTGTTTTGTTTTAGACTTTACATATCACATTTTGGGATGCTGCTTAAAAATCATGTCACTGAATATAAACTCTAATTCCTACATCCCTTGTAATATTGTTGGGAAGAACACAAAGTAAGCTAAGGTGGGATCTGGCTAAAAACTGCCAAAGAGAGACCATTGGTTCTCCACCGTAAATACAGGCCGGCCTAATAATCCATTATAAAAAGTGCAGCAAAGGATAGCAGCCAAGGACATAGGAGAAATGTATGTGATAAATAATCAAGGCCAATTAATTGGCATCTTACTTTGCAGTTAATGCCACATTAATTAAAAAAAAAGTAGTAGGCATGGAAAATGGTTCTTTTGTGTTTTCTGTACAGTTCCAAACATTCAAAAATTCAGCTTAACGCTGCCCCGGTTTGGTTCTCTCTGCAATCAAAATCTATTGGAGAATTAGCAGAGTTTTGGGGTGGTGCATTTTGAGGGGCCTGGGGATAGGGTATGATTAAAATGGAGAAAGAAAGAAATGATGTCAAGGTACCCTAGTTTTGCCTTTGCCACCATCAATCCAGGATTCTCTTTCCTAGGCAGACTTCACTTTGGTGCAAAATTGCATGGAATTTTAACTCCCAATCCTAGAGTTTACTAGAAGCAATAATCTCTATTACCTCTTGCCTGAGTTCCCCAGAACCCACTTGGACTATGTGCTCAATAGGGGCTCCAGAAACTGCTTTTCAGTGCCAGTCTGATTTCTGCTTTGCTGGGGTGGTATTTGTGCTCCATTAAGAGCTCAATAATAGTGGTAACAAGAATAATACACGGTATTTTAACAGACTGTAAAGGGCATCATTTAAGAAATTTCAGTCCCATAGAAAACACAGCAGAAGGTCTTGAAATGGTCAGACAATTCCAGAACCAAATTCCCTCATAGATGAGATTCCTCCAAATTGAGGCAGAAGAAAAAGTGTTTTTCTTCTTTCTTAGATAATCCAGTGAAGGAGACAGTAGTTCTGGAGCAAAGGATGTAATCTTCAGGCATACTGTGACACAGTGGAAAGGATGGTGAGTCCTGGAGCAAGAGTGTTGATTGAATAGTTAAGGGTTAAGTAGTAAGGATATGCTGAATTGGTGGGGCCTAAGAATTGTATCCTCTGAAGTAAAGCAAATGAAGAAAGTGGAAAAGAAAAAAAAAAGCTTGGCAAAAAAGAAAGTGTTGGAGAGGGGAAAGAGGGACAGAGTAAAAATATCTAGAGGGCACAAAATGCTTTGGAGACCTGAAGGAATATTAACCCCTACATTTTCTAAGCTTTGCATGGGGTGTTTTCCTTGCAACTCCCATTAAAGTCAATGGGAATCATGTGGTTAAAACCCTGTGTAACTCTTTGACAATTTATTTCCTGGTGTCTGGAAAAGAGTATTGCCTACTAAGGGCAATTTACTCATTTTAGTTTGTGCCTTCCATACAAAGATGAAGTTGATAGCACATAGCAGGAGGAAAAGAGAGACTACATTGAAGATTTTGTTATTGCCAAAGAAATCATCATTGAAATATGTCGCCTCAACTCTCACCTTGTTTAGCAACAACAATAAACAGAGAAAAGCAATCCAGTGAAAAGAATATGAAAGAAGTGTAGACTTGATTACAAGGGAAAAAAATGGTGATTGCTAGCATGTGATTTTTTTTTTTCCATTTTAAATCCTCAAGCTCTGAACACAATTGCAGGATAATAAGAATACAGGACAATTCTTAAGCCACTAAATTGAATCTCCTGATTACTTCCTTTTTCCCCTAACACTACAAGTTGTACATATGCAAATACAGCTATGGTATCCTTAAGAAAATCTTTATTAATACAATATACAGAGGGGTTTGTTACAGCTTCCAGTGATAGGTACAAATATAGATGATATGACAGATGTCTATCCTGCAGTAAGCAATAACTTTGCATAAATGCACCACGTCCTTTATATAATGCTATTTTTGAGAGCTATGGAATGTGCATTTAAAAAAGTGGTTGCTATTTCCAGAAGCCGTCATAAACTTTGAATCCAGAAAACACTGGCCTTGAGTTTTTGCTGTAAGGCATTGCTATCCTTCTCCTATCAGCTGAAATGCTTTAACTTTGGCAGTGCTGTTATCACTGTGCTTGGTATGAAACATGGGACTATTTACGCATATAAATACAGTTATATGTCAATAGCTATGCCTCCTAGAAAATCAAGCTTTTCTCTACCATGATTTTGTTTTGTGGTGCCCCACTTGGAAAATTGAGAATTTGGGCTTTCTGTGGCCCCAGTGAACTTAACTGTATCTGCATATGTAAATTGGTTCCTCATACCATCCTAGTTTCTCATCTCTTATGGCAAAAAGTGTGCTTATCTCCCATTACTGTACATGTACTTTTTACCTCCCCTTGGGTAAGCTTACTCACTACAGACAGCAATGAAACCATTGCTCTCTGAGTATACCAATTAGCAAATTCTGAACTTTGCCACCAGGAAAAAGACACAGCTCAACATTTATGAATGCCTAGCTTTTGAGAATTAGAGTAATTATGCCACCAAACCCACCATTGAATTTCAGACAGGCATCTTAGTAATTCTGTAAGAGGAAAGCCTTTGCTAAAGTCTATGATATTTTTTTTTTCATGGCAGAAATAATACACGGTGAATGAATAATGTGACGAAATGCATTTAAAGTAGAGAGTGTTTTACTTGAACGGGATATTAGACATGCTTCTAGACTGAACCTTTGATTATAAATTAAAAGTTGGAGCATTTTGATTGTGTGAACTTCTGAAATCAGATTTTGAGAGTTTAGAGAATTGCTAAAATAATGAAAAGCACATGGTATCATTAAAATAGATTATAAGGTTATAATGGAATCATAGACAAAGATGAATTTTAGACAATAAAATTCTATGACTTTTGGTTTTAAAAGTCACAGCTGATTCCTACACCTTACACTCTGAACTATCTGTTGTTTGTGACTAGATCACTTATCTTTAACCAAACAGACATTGAAAGATTTTTGTACACAAACTAAATCTGCATTGAACCCGACACAGAAGACCCTTTACTTAGTTGTTCATTTTTTTTTTCAGCCTTTTAGTGTAAATGAAAGTGGCTGTGACTAATGGTATTTTTATTTGAAGACAATAATGAAACAACTTCATTCTTAAAGGAAAAGACTACGCCATTGCTTTGGGAAATTTCATGCATAGTGTTACAAAAATCTTCTTGCCCTGTTATAGCAAAGTATCATTATGTAAGCCTACACAGGGATCTAAAAGGATCATTAACCTATTTTATAGACTCAGGAATCATAGGTTTGAGAGGTCATCTTTTCTATGCCTGATATCAGAAATATTTGTCATTCACTGAAATCAAGTGATTGCTTCTAAATCAATGCATCTTTAAATTAATCTTCATTTTCTTTCAGAATATTTCTCCCTTTTTTAGTGAGAGAGCTGTGAATTTACTATTATCTATGCATTTATCTATCTACTTATTCTCTCTCTCTCTCCCTCCCTCTCTGTCCTCCCTTCCTATCTCTCTCACTCTCTCTCCCTCTTTCCTCCACCCCGGTGTTAGAAGAATGTTGGGGTTACTTTGATAAAATCTGAAACTTAAGCTGTTTTAAATTTTGCATTTTTTACTCAAATTTAGTTAAGAAATTATTGTTGCTTGACATTATGACAGCCACTGTGTAGTGGGAAGACATGGGGCATAAATTTGTTTTGCTTCTCAAAACATCTAATCCTTTATACTCATCTCAGCTCATGTGCTTTGACACACACAGACATACACAGATATCTCAGTGTAACCTTTTTTTTTTTACAATGAATACTTGCAGAATATTAATTTTCCCATTTCTTTAAGCCTCTCAGGAGTTAACTTTCTTACTTATACGTGTCTTTTATGAACTTTCTCATCAGGAAAGTCTGATTCAATTAGATAAGTCAAATCAACATAATTAAAACAAAGAACTAAGTGCAAAGATGTTACTGTCTGGATATAGACACATAAATATTAGTTTATAGAAATTATTTTCAGCACCATTATACTATTTCCTTGTCTGATTTATGTTTGTCCTTCTCTGCTTTTTAGTTCTTCAAATAGGACAAATATAGAATTGAGAACTACAAAACACTGAAAAAGGTATTTGTTGTGGGCCACGGCGTGGGGGGTGGGGATGGTAAAGGGACTAAGCAGGACCTGCTACTGTTAATGATGTTGTTTTTGCTCCTGCAAGAGAATCTACAGCTTTTTATATCGTAGAATTCTGATGCTCCACATCATGGATTGAAGGCTCGAACTTTGCTTTGCTGCGTGCCAAGAAAAGGAAGCCTTTCTACAATGGACTGATTGGCCTAGTGCAAAAGGTCACCAAACATTACACATGCCTGCTTGGGACCAAAGTAGAGAAAGGAAATCCTGCCAAGCAGCATTAAGGTGTCTGTTCTCTCCTTAGTATGTGTTCATTGCTTCTTTAGCATCAATGGGAGTCAAGCATGTGTATTGAAAGAACAATGCAGTGCTCAGAGTGTAATGGGATCTTTAAATGTGTCAGAGAGACTACAACACAGACATCTAAGAAGTGGTGGAAAATCAGTTGATCTTTCTTTCTTTCTTTCTTTCTTTCTTTCTTTCTTTCTTTCTTTCT
>NW_020954572.1:10068884-10245127 GCF_900497805.2 Vombatus ursinus | reverse complement strand
TCTTTCTTTCTTTCTTTCTTTCTTTCTTTCTTTCTTTCTTTCTTTCTTTCTTTCAGTTAAGGAAACAGCTAAGCAAGGCAAAGAACTAGGAACATGATTCAGAGAAAGTACATGATGGGTAAGACATGATTATCTTTCCCATTTATAGAATGCTAAAGAACTTTAAAGAATGGGAAGATAGCAACGGAAAGCTCAGTGGATTGGAAGTCAGAAAGTCTGTGTTCTAGTGTGTTCTAGTTCTCCATCATCTGTCAGCGCTGTAATCTCCACCTAGCCCCCAAGTTCCTCCTCTCTAAAATGGAGGAATCTCAAACTCATTTAGACAAATCACTTAACTTTTGGGGCCTCCAGGGAATTCTACTTTAGCTTCAAAATTCTTAAGGTTTTAAATGCATATGATCTGCCTGCACTTCTATCAAAAGAACTTAAATTAATAGAAAGAACAAAGGTCCTAATATGGCTCCTGTGGAAAGGAAAGCAGTTTCACTTTTGAAACCTTTTGAAGACAACGCACATCAAAATATAGTTTGTAATTAGAGATCTCTGGTAAATCCAAGATTAACTTCCACTTTCTCACCACTTGCATTGGCATTTATGCTATCAGGTGTCAGAGACAGACCATGTTTTTCTGAGTATACTCCTTGGCTTGACAAGACTACAACTAAGCATGTACTCCAAGGAGGTCAAGAACAGACAAAAACAACTCAACAAAGCAACACTTATTGTTGTAGCAAAGAATTAGAAACAAAGTGGATGGATTATGAACCAATTGGGGGGATGAAAGTAATAAAATAATAATGTACCCTAAGAAACAACAAACATTTAGAAAAAAATCTGGTGAGCACTTGTATGAACAGATACTGAGTGGAGACAGAAGAATCAGGAGAACAATTTATATAATAATGACAGTGATGTAAAAGAGAACAACATTTAGACATAGCAGAAATTTGAATGAGGCAGTGGCCAGTCCTGGCTTCTGAAAACTATGAGTGAACCACCCCATCTCTTCCCAGCAGAGGTGGTGGACTATAAGTTCAGAGAGAGGCTTATATTATTAGACATTGACAATGTGTTGATTTGTTTTGCCTAACTGTATGTCTCTGTAATAAGAAAGTCTTCTATTGGGGAGGCTGGAGCAAGGAGTCATTGCAAAGTGACAACAATGGAGTTTTTTGTTATTGTTGTTTGTTTGTTTTTAACAACGTCAGTAAAGCTTTTATTTTACAAAAAGTTTGGAGTTTTGTCTAAACAGGCAAACTGAGAAAACTCAACTGCTGAATTGAACAATTTAAACTTATTGATATCAGCTTTTTCATTTTACCTAGCTTTTTTTTATCCTTTCAGAAAAAGTCTGAAAATAATTGAAGCTGTATCTACACTACAGTAACCAACTAATTAACTATTTGTCCCTCCCTCTTTCCCAACTAAAAAAAATTGGTCCTTTCATTTTCAAAATGTATTTCTTCTAGTGGATTCTACCCTAGTAACTCCCACAGAGCATAGAAGATGATTAATAAATGTTTGGTAAGAGGAAATGGCAATGCATGCAGACATTTGTGCATGCACCCACAAATGAAGAAAGTGGTTTATTTGAAGGATGCATGTATGCATTGTTAAAGGTATACAGTTATATGGTATTATACAAAATTGTTTAGAACAAAAAAAAAAAAACTTTCCCTGATTATAGTACCTTTCAACTCCTGGGTCATGATGAATCTTTTCATGGATCTTCTCACTAGCTAATATTAATAATGCTTGTCAATCCTAAAAATATGCATATTTGGTACATATAATTGGGGCTGAGGTTCCCAAACTGCCCACACATCCACCCACCCACATTTCCTCTTGTGTAAACATTAAAAAGATAGGTCAGTAAGTGCCCTTCCTCAAAAATAGTTCAAATATAATTATGGAAATCTTGTCTTAAAATAATCCTGTTAATTTATATTTCAACATTACAAATATATGGTGATTCAGTTATTGGATTTGTAGTAATTCAACAGACGTTTGTTAAGCATGTACTCTGGGTAAGATTTTGCCTTTTATGTTGAGATACAAAGACGTAAACAAAATATTCTCTGTCCTCAAGGAATTTGAATTCTACTGGGGAATGCATCATCTACACATATAAGTAAAAGCAAAATATATACATGGCAATTTCAAGAGAACAGTAATTCATAGGATACCAAAAGAAGGTCTTGTAGAAGGGGGTGCCTGTGTTGTATTTTAAAGGAAGTTAGAGGTTTGACAAGAAGAGAATGGAGAGGAAGTGAATTCCAGAAATAAGAGACCACTTGGTGCAGTGACACATAGGTGGGAGATATCAATGGATAGAGGAACAGCTAGTAGGTCAGTTTGACTGGAGGCATTGGGAAGGGATAGAAAGGAAATGTATGTAGGAGTCCAGCTGTAGAAGCTCAGGCCGAGGATGTTATATTTCATCCTAGAGGCAAGAAAGAACCCCTGAAGGTCTTTGAGGAGGTGGGGTGCTATAATCTGACCTGTGTTTCAGGAACATTGACTTGGCAGCTGTTGGGGAAGACCATTTGGAGAAAAGAGAAAGGAAGAACAAATAAAAGGATACTGCAATTAGCATAGGCAAAGAGGGAGGGATATGCTGGCAAATGCTTAACAACCCCCTCTCCAAAATGTATACTAAATATAATGCAATTATAATAAATAGAATAAATATAGCAGCATAATAAATATAATTTTATATACATATGGGATAAATTTTAAAATTTAATCTATATTGACATTTATTCTGCTATTTTCTAAAGTTTAGATAATCAATACAACAATAAAGAAACCTCTGATTTGTAATGTTTGTTGATTTCTGAGGTTTAAATTCTCATACTGAAAATTTAACAACTGGCTCTCCCAAGCTAGTGGAGTTGGCTCCAATACACACTGGGATGAGGCCTTAAATCAAGGAATGGGCTGTATGAGTGGAAAAATAAGGTTGGATTTAAGAAATGTTGTACAGGTAGAACACAAGTAGGTAAGTTGTCAAAAGATTTTAAAATAAGAAAAACAAGTTATCAACAACCATATGAAAGACTGCCCCAAATCACTAAGAATTAGAGAACTTTAAACAACAGTACTCTTCAGTTTTGATTCACACACTGTAGACTGGCAAAGATGAGGGAGATGAAAATGGTAAATATTGGAGGGTCTGTAGGAAGCAAGCACTCTAATACACGTCATAAAGCCAGACATAAAAAAGGCACTCAAATACAGCCAATTGTTTGAATTTCTTATAGACCCTCAGACTCCTTATTCTCTCATTATTGAATTATAAATTGGTCTATAGCCATTCTGAAAAGCAATTTGGAATTATATTAAAAAAAAAACCAAAACACTAAACCAGACATAAACTTTGACCTAGTAATACCATTGCTGTATAAATACAGTGACTAGGCAAAAGACAATGGGAAAGACCCCATGTGCACAAGAAATATTTATAAGAGCACTTTTTACTGTCACAGAGAACTAGAAGGAAAGTTGTTGTTCAGTCATTTTTTAGCTGTGTCTGACTCTTTGTGATCCCATTTGGGGTTTCCTTGGCAAAGATACTTGGAGCTCATCAGTTGGGAAAACACTGAAGAATATCTGGGTGGCGTAGTGGATAGAGTGCTTGGCTTGGAATCAGGAAAACCTGAATTCAAATCCAGTCTCAGATAATTAGGGGTCTTACTCTGGAAAGAAACTAACTCATTGTCTGATCCAGTTTCTTCAACTGTAAAATGGGGGTAATAGCAAGACCTAACTTACAGGTTTGTTGTAAGGATTAATTGAGATATAAAGTACTTAGCATAGTTCCTGGTGGGGCAGCAAGGTGGTGCAATGGCCAGGAGTCAGGAAGACCTGAGTTCAAATTCAACCTCAGACACTTACTGGCTGTGTGACCCTGTACAAGTCACTTAATGCTGTTTGCCTCAGTTTCCTCATCTATCAAATAAATTGGAGAAGAAAATGGCAAATCACTTAAGTATCTTTGCCAAGAAAACCCTAAATGGGGTCACAAAGTGTCAGATACAACTGAAATGATTGAACAACATCGTTCCTGTCATGTAGAAGCCATTTAATAAAGGCTTGTTTCCTTTCTTATTACACCATGAGAAGTAATGAATATTAAAAATTGAATAAAATATGAGAGTCACATTATATTACAGCTAGAGCAGAAGAAACATAAATGTAACTGGGAATTCTTCTACCCAAGGCAAAATCAAGGGTGCTTAAGGGGAACAGCACAAATAATAACAGTCCTTCCATTTGTACCAAGAAAGGGCATGGGCCCCCCCTCCAGACTGCATGGCAAGGCTACTGGCATGGCCAAGAATTCCTTATCCCTCTATTTCTGGGAGACCTCCATGACCTCGAGGTTTTTAGCTCTGGAACTCTTGCTCTGGTGCCTTTAAGATCTGAATATGTGAATGCTTCATGAGTGACCTACTGTGTATCTATATATGTGTATATATCTATACACATACACACACATGCATACACACATATGTGTATATATATGTACATACACACATACATACATATATAGACTCAATGCTATTATAGCCTACTCCATTTTATTCCCCTTCCACTGTCTTGCCAGCTGCCTTGCTGTACATGTATCTTTTGGGCCAGCACCTGAGGAAATGGTCACCATTATTTGGGACTAGTTATAGTTTTGTGGAATGAGCTTTTATACCATCTAGTGCAGTTTAACAAGCATTTAGTTCAAAGTTCCTGCTACCATACTATTCTACTATGAATAATAGAATTACTTGAGAAATTAGTGAATTATTTTATGTGAAGCATCAGTCTTTATGTAGATTACTTGAAAAGGTCCTTTCTTAATACAAAGAACTCCAATGTTTATTTCCCTGAACATGCGTTCTGAAAATTGTGATTCTGAGTGCTTGGCAATCTGTTGTTATCATCTGAAATGAATGTGTGATATACAATAAAGGCATAGTCATGCTCTGACAAAGTGGTAGGGCAGAATTTTTGGTCTGTGGTACTGCGGCTGTATATTGACAATACGGGTAAAGAAAATAAATACACTGGAGTCTCACTCCAATGTTGTATTTAGGGCCCAATATCTAAAAGATTGTGTTTAAAACAAGGACTTAGCCATTTCTCTCAGCACCTTCTTTTTGGCATAGTCCCCTCTCCATCCTCCTCTAATGGTCACCACTACAAACACAGGCCTGCCCCTCTGGATGATCTCAGTCAGGCTTCTTCCTCTTTCACCCTCCCTCTTTCCCATTCAAATGACTTGGTCCCAGATTTCATCTCAAATCCTAAAATAAAACACAATCTAAATAAACTAATCAGTGCTTACAATAATACTCTTATCTTCTCAAATTACTTTGTATTTATTTACTTACATATGTATTATATCCTCTTACCCCTTCCCAATAGGAGAATATAAGCTACTTGAAGGCAGGAAATGGTTTATTTATTTTGCTTTTGCAGCCCTAAGGCCCAGTATGGTGACTTGCAAGTAGTAGACACTTAATGTTTATTTAAATGAATAAGTAAGAGTCTTGGTCCTAGGCAAAAAATATACATTTTGCAGTGTGCTTTTCCATTTTTCCCTACTAATTATACATAAGTACCATATGAATGTATCTATAATCACAGAAAAAGTAGTTTGGGGTGCAAGAGATAGTGAGTAAGGATACTGTTGCAAAGGTTGTTGTTCTCCAAGAGAACATGGCATCAGGGAGGTGATGCCATGACTTGCAAGTGAATTGGATTTAAGTGAGGGAGGAGTGTGCAAAATCACCAGCCTCATTCTCTCTTCTGTAACTGGATCTGGGTCCAATGGCAAGATGTAGGTCAGGATGACTGGAGGTGGCCCTGATGTAGTGGGAGAGCTTGGCCTTTTTAAGCTGAGATCTTTAACAGGTCTCAGTTTCAGTGATTAAGGCTAGGTAAGAAATGAGGCAAAGAATGTTCTCTTTTACCTGAATGAATGAATGAATGAATGAATGAATGAATGAATGAATGACTCAGTCTGGGAGGGGAAGACCCTCAGGGTTTCTGGCCAAAACAAAAACAATTGCTATTTACACTCACTCAGAGCCATCCCAGCCCAGACAAGGACCAAGTGATGCTTGGGTTGGGATTTATTGTAGCAAGGGTACAAATGCTAAGGAAGAATACATCTCAATATGAAAGAGTTAAACCTACTTGAGTTAAATATGCTCCCTTTTAGTTGGAAATCATTTTATTTGTACAATAAACCAAATTTTAACCTGCTTTAAAAATCTACTCCACAGAAAAATAATCAGGCCTTTGTTCAACATGTTGCTTTTCTTCATTAAGACCTCTCATCATTTTCTAAATGATTGGTAGCAACAAATTTTAAATAGGTTCCAAAGAAGTCAACTTTTCCCAAACCAATGACAAACTTATGTAATCTGTTTTAATAACATTTACAGGAAGATAGCTCCCTCTATATTATTTTTCTAGACCCCAATCCTGGGACTGAGCCAGGAATGGGAAATGTTAAGTTGGGACTGAGAGGTTTGCATGGTGCACTTAATTTGAAGGTTCTCTTTGAATGAGAACTCAGGAGTACATCAGGAATATGTCCTGAAGACAGGAGGACCCAGCTGGGAGACTCTAAGCAACATGTGGTATTTGGATCTGAAGCAGGAACTATTGAGTCCTAAACTTGAATTCAAGAAAGACTCTTCAAAACCAGCCTCTGATGCTTACAACTATGTTACAACCTCCAGCAGCCCAGTTTTCTGATCGTAAATGGGACTTACAGGTTGCTAAGGAGAAGTTATACAACATATTCAATGTATAGGATGTCATTAGAGAAATGTACAACTGGAAAGAGGATGGTTGATCGTTTAGCACAAACAAGGGATAACTATTGGTTAGGCTGTGTGCTCCATTGGCATCATTCAGTAACAAGAAAATGAGAGGAAGCCCGTCAGCATGTCGTGTAGACTCCCTGCAGAGAGTTTATGGTAAAACATAGACAAGAGTTACATAGAATGGGCAGGTAGAGATGGGTTGCTTTCTTTGTTGGAAGAGGTTGTACCCATATTGATGGGATCACAGATGTGTTGTGGCATTAGAATACTGGAGTCTTAAATGGTTCTGTGTGAAGACTGAAATTTAATAATTAGGTACCTACTTCGTAAAGTTATTGTGAGGCTCACATGAAATAAAGCACTATTTAAAAATCAGTGTTATTACCAGAACATATGGCATGGCGGATAGTGAGCCAGGCTTGGAACTAGAAAGACCTGGTTAAGTGCTTTCTCTGCCATGTTTTTGGCTGTATGACCCTGGGCAAGTCACCTAGCCTCTTGGTGCTCTAGACTATAAACTGAAGAATTGGCAATCTGAATTGGCAAATTCAGAGAGAACTGGCAGATTCAGAAAGAGTTTCCTCATCTGGCAGTTCCTTATATACCAATAAAATCAGAGGTTCAATATATTTTCCTATTACTACCAGAATCAAAATAGAATCTGGGAGTAAACCACTATCAAATTATGAAGATTCAATAATGGGCGAACAGGGAGAGTCTGAGGTCTATCAGAAGTTCACACAATTTGCTGCATTTGGGTGTCTTTGTTATGCTTGACCTCTCCAGGTCAGCACTGCCTCCCAAACTCTCCTAAATTAGTTTCAGGTGGACAGTTACTCTGGTGGCAGTGTTACCCTTTAGGATAACCTTTTTTCTTAACCTTTTTTTAGTCATGCACCCCTTGTCAGCCTGGTGAAGCCTATGGAATCCTTAGAATGTTTTCAAATACATAAAATAAAATACAAAGAATTACAAAGAGGAACCAGCTGTACTGAAATACAATAATTTTTTTGAACAAGTTCACAGAAACCCTGCGTCTGAGGTGTCTGTAAGTGCCAACTTTATTAGTACTTAGAAAATTAAAATTCAAGATCAGGGTCTGATGAAGTGTGTTCTGTGAGCCAGGTTTCCCCTGTAGCTTGTCAGGATTTGAAGACACCTACCAATGAGGAATTAGGCTTCAGGAATTTATCATTTCAAGTTATAATCATTTACTAATTGAGTTGAATTATTTTTGTGAAATTAGTGGATTTTTTAATATTTTGAATTGGCTGAGAAAAAATATTTCTTGAACGTGTTACTCCCTCTCTTTTCTATCTCTCATTTATACCCATCTTTACCCTCTAATAGTGTATTTGTTCCCTAGTACAATAGAGGACTAAACCAGAAACCAAAATGTACAAGTATTACCACCTATAGGTAGATAATTCATCACATTTGTTCTCTGATGAACCTTATGAGGAATGACCTACAGAAGAAAGAAATGTTTATTATATTCCACTTCACCTCTATCCTCAAATAGACTATATTATGATTACTATTAGTCAAGTAAACAAGCAAGTTAAGTTACTAAGCATTTATTAAGCATGTACTAAGTACCAGGTACTGAACTAAAGAAAGACAGTCCCTGCCCTCAAGGAGCTTACATTCTAATTGGGGAAGACAATTGAGTCAATCAGTAAGAGTCAATAAACATTTATTAAGCACTTACTATGTGCCAAGCTTCCTATTATGTATTGGGGATACAAAGAAAGACACAAGACAAGTTTTGCCTTTAGAGGCTTAGAACCTAATTGGGCAAGAACACATGAAAAGAAGCTAAAAGTGGGGGCAGAGGGAGAGTACCTGGCATGGAAGCATGATGACATCCTGCAGCTGGGGTGGGAAATGAACTGAGGAGGTGGGAATTTAAGAGTTGATGTCATCTTGCAAGATGATGAGTTTTTGGAGATCATGAAGTCCAAGACAATAGCCCAATGAGAAATGATGAAATTAATGCCATGGGTGCCTTCTTTAAATGGAGGTACTAATTGTACAATGAAGCTGACACACTACTGAAGGGAAATGGACATCCACATTGACTAAACTAGATTTAAAAAAATAATTGCAGCTAAAGGGAGCAATAGTTTGCAAGGCATTCCTCAGAAGGCAAATAAAATAATTGTTAGAGTTGATTTCATCATGAAATTTGCCTTATGAAAGCCTTTCTTTCTTCTTTGGCAATCCATTCTGTAGTACCCAAAGAGGTCACTGCCTCCTTTGGGTTTTGTTTAAGATTCCATTCTGTCAAATGACTGTTAAGTGAAATTGAACTCTTGGACACTGAATCAGGGATAAATTAGTACCACTCTTCCTTATAACATTCAAGATGAACCATACGGTTGGTCTGACCAGAGTACTGATTCAAGGCTTATTCCAACTTACTAACAAACCATTCTAATTAGGTGTTTAATCCACTTAAACATTTACATGACAAAGCCTTCCCAAACTCTAATTTTCAATATTTCAAGTACACACATCAACACATGGTCCAGAGTCAAACAGACCCATCTCAAAAGCCAGTGCCTCCTTCACCTTCACATAAAGGAAGCTAAAAATGGGAGGAAGGTAGAAATGAAGGTACCTGGCACTGGGAGAGACAGGATTTCAAATCTGGAAATATGGCTAACTTGGTTGCTCTTTTTAAATAGAGTTTATGAAGAGAATCAATCAATTGGAGGGAAAGGCTGAACCCTTTCCGGAGGCAGAAAGTTACTTAGAATGTATGAAATCAGTCAGATGATAAACATTTATTAAGCACTTGCTGTTTGACAGGAACTGTGCTAAGCACTGGAGATACAAAAGGAGGCAAAATCTCTGCCCTCAAGGACCTCAAAATCTAATGGGGGAGAAGACAACAACAATAACAAAATATGTGCAAATGAGCTATGTATAGGAAGTAATTAACAAGGAAAGATACTAGAATTAAAAGGGCTACAGAAAAGTTTCCGGTAGAAGATGAGATTTTAGATGGGGGTCTAAAGGAAGTCATGGAAGCTAGTAGGCAACAATGACTAGGGAGAGCATTCTAGGCATGGGGGACAGTCAGAGAAAATGCCTGGAATTGAGAGATAAAATGTCTTGCTAATGAAACAGCAAAGAGGCCAAGGTCACTGGACTGAAGAGTACATGGTGGGGAGTAAGGTATGAAAAGACTGGAAAGGTAGGAAGGGGTTAAGTTATGAAATGTTTTGAATACCAAACAAGATTTTGTATTTGATCCTGGAACCACTGGAGTTTACTGAGTATGGGAGTGAAATGGTCTGAATTGCAATTTAAGAAAATCACTTTGGTGGCTGAATGGAAGATGGGATGAGGAAAGACCTGAGGCCAGCAGACCAATCAGCAAGGCCATTGTAATAGTCTAGGTATGAAGTGATGAGGGCCTACGCTAGAATGGGGGCAGTGTTTGGAGAGAGAAAGCCAGTATTCTAGGGATGTTTCAAAGGTGAAATCAATAGGTCTTGGCAACAAATTGGATATGGAGAGTGAGAGTTAATGAGAAGTCAAAGTGACACTTAGGTCATGAGCTTGGGGGACTGGGAGGATGGTGTTGCCCTCTACAATAATAGGGAGTTAAAGGAGGTAGTGGGGGAAATATAGTGAGCTCTGTTTTGGACATATTTAAAGATGTCTACCAGACATCCATTTTGAGATGTCTGAAAGGCAGTTGGAGATACAAGATTGGAGGTTAGAGAGGTTGGACAAAATAGTAGATTTCAGAATCATAAGCATTGAAACGGTAATTAAATCCATGGGAGCTGATGAGATCACCAAGAGAAATAGTACAGTGAGAGTAGAGAAGAGGGCCTAGGACAGAACCTTGCATGATACCTATAGTTAGAGGGGCATGATCTGAATGAAGATCCAGCAAAGGAGGCTGAGAAGGAGGAATCTTAAAGGTAGGAAGAGAACCAGGAGAGAGAGTAGTGTCCTGAAAATCTAGAAAGACGAGAGTATTAAGGAGAAGGAGGTAATCAATATCATCAAAGGCTGCAAAGAGGTTGAGGAAAATGAGGAAAGAGACAAGGCCATTGGATTAAGAGATCACTGATAACTTTGGCGAGATCAGTTGCTATGAAATGATGAAGTCTGTCCAGAGGTAGAATGTGCTTTCGGAGTGAAGACGTTTCTTAGGTATTGTAGCAAAGTTTTGGGAGAGTCATTGATTAAGCAACTCTTATGTAGCAGGCATTGTATGAGAAGACAAAACTCCTCAAGGAGTTTACATTCTATTGTGGGGGAAAAAACACTGAAATGTAAAATTAAGTGTAAAACACACATACACACACACACACACACATATGTAAATTTCCCAGGGTAGGGAGAGGTCACGGGTCCAATGTGAAGGGCACAAAGTAAAGATACAGCAGAGTTAGACAGAGACATGAGGGATGGGGCTGACATAGCTGGTCGTGAGGGAATGGGATAGGCATGGTAGTGGGGGCCAGGGAAGAGAGTTTTGGCCTAGGGCCTAGGCAGCCTTCAATTCACAACCACAAGGATTCTTTTTTTTTAGGCAATTGGGGTTAAGTGACTTGCCCAGGGTCACACAGCTAGTAAGTGTTAAGTGTTGGTTTGAGGTCGGATTTGAACTCAGGTGCTCCTGACTTCAGGGTCATGCTCTATCCACTGAGCCACCTAGCTGCCCCTCAAGGATTCTTTATAGATCCATAGGACTGTAGATTGTTACACCCTTCACAGCAGCAATGGAAATGTTGGTTCATCTCTAAGCAAGAGATGGAGGTGGGGAGGAATATACAAATCATCAAGGAAGATGGTGAATCTGTGGTCCCATCACTGGTGGTCAAAGAAGCAATCAGTGAAGTCCTGGGGCCTGGAAATGAAACTATTTTTATTTCATCTTAGCATGGTTTGTGGGCTAAAAGGCTATATAAATTTTGTCACATTACCATTTGCCTTATATGCATGTCATTTGAATTATTAAGCTTGATCAAACTCATATGAAATTTTAAACTTCAACAAAAGTTTTTGTGAAGTAAAAATATTAATAAACTGTTAGCTTTTACTACATTTTTCTCTGAGGTATACATTTATACATATTTGTGTGTATATATTATATACTTATATATAAAAGGTTTTATATAAATATACATATATAAAATATTCTTTTAAAGCATTTGCCTTAAATATACGATATAATATTGCTGAAAAAATTGCTTAAAAAACCTTATCACTTCAAGGCCACATACATTTACACTGGCAATTATTTCCTGAATAATTTTTTTTTTCAGCAAATGTTTTATCTAGGAGCAGCTTTATAGCCTAAAATGTTTTTCAGTTGTAAAATCATTTGTGTCTTTTTTTCTTCTATAAATGCTTCTGATTTGGAAACATTTGGGGTGAAATAATATTTTATTTTGCAGCCAAGTATTCACAACTCCTCATGAATAGCAATGAAAAATTTCTGTCCAGTGCCTACATTTGCATAGAACATCCTAATTATTAAGGTACTGCCATGCTTTCAAAAAAAAGTTTTCTCTAAAACCTTCTAGACAAAACAGTCATTTGGAAATAGTTATGATTCTCTGAAAGAGGATGTGTGGTTAGGTGGACAGAGTTGAAAAATCTCCATATTGAATATAGACTAATGATTTCTCTGACAGTTTTGTTAGGAACTTCAGATGCAAGGATACAGAAGTACTTTAATCTTATTGATTAGGCCTCAAACTGCCACAGTTCATTCTAAACATATATAACTTGACTCTAAGTATTGGTGAACAATGATGTGCTGTGTGCTTATTTTCATTGCTGCTACTTTAGCTTTAAATCCAAAAATTTTAACATCCATCAGTATGATGTCTCCTCTTATTAATTTCTAATGTGGTTTTGTTTATTAATATGTCATTCACAGTTGCAAATACTCATGGTTATTGGGTCACATGTGGCTCTTCCAGTGCTGTATTAACTCGGACCCTTTTTTAATAGGCCATGGTTCTGTTATGTCAGTTTAAATACATAGAGTTAATGAATACAGTACATTTGTTGGAAAGCTGTAACTTTGAAAAATCTTATTCTGGTTTCCTTATTGTATTTTATAAGATTTAAAAGTTGTTGTTGTTGTCTTAGTTTGTAAAATTTTGTCATCCTAATATTAATACAGTAATAACACCAATTTGCTATGTTTTTATATTCTTATAAATATTAATAAAAGATCTATTTCTGAAATTGTGTTCAAATGAAAACCTAAATGATTTTCTCATTAAATTTTATACGTTTGACTAAAACAATTTGCTGTCTTTTCTGTTTACAAGTAATTGCTTGGAAAGTCTTTTTAAGTACAAGAAATACTTTGTTTCTGATAAACAACCTTCACGTGCTCTTGAAATAAAGTGGAAAAGACATTACTTTAAGGATTTTTAAAAACTAAGGGGCTGTGTTATTGTGAAAGATAAAACTTGGTACTGCATGTGATATAAAGTTATTCATTCATTTAATACATTCTTAAGATTTGGTGGGAATTAAATGGAATTTGAACTATGATGTTTTTACAGATGTGTTTCATTTCAAATCAATAAGCTTTTATTGGATGCCTGCTTTAGTGTTAGGCATTGCACTAGGTGCTGGGGCTGCAAAGACAAAAGTACCAAACAATCCTTGTCCTCAAATTGCTTACAATTTACTGCAATGCATCTCCATAAATAAATTCTTCCACTGGCCCAGATTGTAGGCCTTCACACTATTTCATTCTCTATGAATCCTGCCCATGTTTTCTTTTAAGAACTAAACAGAGGATCTATTTTCTTTTTACCTTCTAAGGACTGACAATGTACTAATTCAGTTGTAGACAAACAGACACATGAACAAACTGAACAAAATACCTTTTTAACCAGAGTGGTACCTACTTTTCCATAGTGGTAGAACCCTTCAGTTTAATAAAAACAAAACAAAACAAAAAAACAAAACAAAACAAAAACCAACTTTGGCAGAACTCTTGTAGTAAAATCTTCTAAAATTATTTTTTAATAAAACAACCCTAATAAAATTAATAGTATTTAATAAAAGAACCCTATTAAAAACAATATAAGGTTCATTAAACCTTAAAAAAAAAAACTGGTATGTTAACAGGGTTCTTTCAATACTGTTAGAGAAACTTTGATCTTATACCAGTGTGACACTTGGGTTGTGGCCAAACAGACAAATAAAATGTAACAACTCTAAACCCACAGAAACATTGAGCTGGGCAAAGAGATAGTTATGTTTTCTAGCCTAATGATACTAAATGTTCTCTTCCCGGCCTGTACGTGACTGAGTGGGTCAATCCTGAAGCTCGTGAGTTTATACTATGTCTAGTCTACCATACGTTGACACCTTTTGATGATTTGTTTTTCCAAATGGAATAATCTTCAACCAGAAATGCATCATCATCATCATGCCATCATAAACCCAATCACTGTTATGCAGAGTAAAATGCTCTAGATACACTAGACAAATCATACATATTTGTTGAACTGAATTAAATTTGAAACTATGACTGAGGCCCAAAGGGTCCTCACTGATTTGACTCATTTACTGCAGTCATGGCCATCCATAGTCAGTCAATCACCTAATAAGCATTTCTTTTCTTTTTTTTTTTTTTTTTAGTGAGGTAATTGGGGTTAAGTGACTTGCCCAAGGTCACACAGCTAGTACGTGTCAAGTGTTGGATCTGAGGCCGGATTTGAACTCAGGTACTCCTGACTTCAGGGCCGGTGCTCTATCCACTGTGCCACCTAGCTGCCCCATAATAAGCGCTTCATATATGCTAAGCACTGTGCTAAGTATTAGAACAGGGAAAAAAAAAACATGGTTCCTGTAATAGAAGAGCTTGTTCTAAGGAGGGAAACAACCTGCTATGTACATATAAAACATATATGATGTAAATGGAAGGTAATCTCAGAGAGAAGGAACTTGGGGGGGGTAGAGGAATCAGGAAGGGCAAGGAAGGTGGGATTTGAGTGAAGTCTTGAAGGAAGCCAGGGAAGCTATGGAAATTAAGATGTCGCCATGAGGCATAATAGTAAAACATGTATAGTATCTCATCTGTATCTCTTCCTGTATTTGCTTTTGTTTCAGGCTCTCTTTTTTCTTTGGTTTAAGATCTTGACACTGGGAACTCAGTTTGCTTATCTGTAAAATGTAGGTAATATAATAATACCTCTCTGCCTGCCAAACTGGGTTAAGGAAATCAAGAAAGATAATATCTTGAAAGATCCTCATAAATTGTAAAGTGACACAGGTATGTATTTATTAATATTTTTGTTGTTATTATTTTGGCTATTTGGCTAAATGCAGATATGAAGGTCATTTCATTAGGAGCTATAAAATCCCCTAAATTGTTGATGCTCAATAGAAAGCATAGTGTGGTATAGTGGAAAGAACACCGGACTAGCAATCCAGATGTCTAGGTTGTATTATGAGTGAAATTTGAAATTTCTAATAATTCCAATTAGCTAAAAGACCTTGAAACTGGGACCTTTCCCGGTGTTAGATTTTTCACCTATAACGTGAGATTAAATTAGAGTACTTGTAAGTTCACTTCTAATTCTAAAACTCTATGGTCCCTCTATAAAAACTGACCAGAACCTAGAAGAGTGCTTTGCATACAGTAAGAAAGTCTGGTTGGTGCTTAATAAATCTTTATTGAATAGACTCTTTACATCTTTTATCTGAACAGATAAAGAATGTCAAGTCAAGGCAGTAAGCATTTATTGAGCACTTAGTATATGCCAAACACTGTGTTATGTTGAGGATACAAAGATATAAATAAAAGCAAAACCAAACCAAACATCCCTGTTGCCAAGGAGCATACAGTCTAATAGAGGAGACAATCTGAAAACAATTATGTAGTAACAATATTTTGTGTGTATATATGTATGTATATACGTGTATGTATATACCTATATATCTACACACATATATAGATATATTTCTATACACATATAACTATATTTACATACATATACACACATATATGTCTATTGCTGTTGTTGCTGTTGAGTTTTTTCAGATGTGTCTGGCTCTTCATGACTCCATTGGGATTTTCTTGGTAAAGATACTGAAGTGGTTTGCCATTTCCTTCTCTGGCACGTTGTACAGATGAGGAAACTAAGGCAAAAAGGGTTAAGTGTCTTGTCCAGAGTCCCACAGCTAGTAAGTGCCTGAGGCCAGATTTGAACTCATGAAGACGAGTCTTTCTGACTCCAGGCCCAGCACTCTGTCCACTGCGCCATGCAACTGCTATATCTATTTAATTATCTGGCTTTTGAGTATGCCTAGTTTGCTTAGCAGGGAGCCCCACTTCATTCCCCATTGGGTCGGGGTATCCTTCTTGATTGGCTTCCTGTAACATTAAAAATAGTATGACCGAGCTTGCTCTCTTTCTGCCATCTTTTTGGCTATTCTAGTTGCTGCGCCCAGTATAGATACCATGAACTGAACTGTTAAGAAGGGAAAGGGGCTTGCTCTTGCCCCGCTCTCCCTCTTTTACCCCAACTCCAAAAAATGGGTCTGAGGGTGTTTGTTTCTACTTTGTGTTATCTGTCCTCAGTTTCAGGTGACAGAAATGATCCCTACTGGATCCGGAGTTTGAGCCACAGCAGTAACATTGGAGCCAGAATTGTAGGTGGGGCAGTATGACTAGTCACCCAGCATGAAAGGATCAGAGCAGAAAAGAGAGTTTATACATGTTGGGAATGTAGGAATTGATAGGTCTTAGATATTGATTGGATAGGAGTAGTGAGAGAGAGTGAGGAGTTGAGAATGAATGTGTAAATGAATAATTTCCACAACCTATTTACCCACAAATTAGGAAGAATATAGAGACCCAAATCGACAGAATCCCCAAATTATAGTGGAAAGTAAATTGAATTTAAAGTGATAGGACCTGTATTTAAATCCTAACTCTGCCACTTACTGTCTGTGTGACCTTGGTTAAAGCTTCCGGTGAGTGTTTTCTAATTTGTAAAATGGGGAGTGAGAGAGTTGGAATAGATGACTTCTAAAGTCCCTTCAGGCTCTAAATCTTTGAATCTATAACCCTCCACCTCCCCATGTTCTATGGTTTCACTAAGAAGACTTTCCAAATTTTCTTTGTTTAGGGATTCTTACAGGTCTATTATAAACATTTCCTTGAGTTTGAAGCCAACATGACATCAACAGCTTCATACTTCACTAAGAGCAAGTAGAAGTCCACTTGCTTTGCAAATTCTTGTTACAAATTCTTCAATGATAGTAAGATCATAATCATAATAAAATCCTTGACTTCATCATTTCCCAATTTGACATAGAATTTAACCCCTCTATCTCCACAGACCCTCTGAGTTGCAAAGGAACCTTGGAAACTATCTAATATAACATAATTGAAGAACAATTCTCTGCAATATAACTAAGAAGTGGTCATTGGATAACACTAATTGTTAAGGAATTCTGCCATATATCAAAATATTGCCCTTTTGTATCTTTCATCCATTTCTCCTAGTTTTGCCAAACAGAATAAGGCCACTCTCTCTTATTTAAAAAGATCTTTATGGTTTGTTTTAGTAAGTACACCTCCCCCCCAATTATTCATTCAGAGGCCAACTTTCTGGTGTTGAACCTAATTAAGATGGTCTTAGATGATTTGGCTCCAATTTGCCATCCCTTAGTATAGCCTTCAAGACCCTAGAATCATCAGAGCCAAAGAATCGTCAGAGACAGGACAGAGAACAGCACTTTTCTGAAGGCTTGCTAGAAACAAAGGGGATTATTATTTTAATAGAGCACTCCACCTACCCCCAGTTTCAAAGAAATCTATTTAAGTATTCCAACACTCTGCTATGTACCTATTATTGTTATTCCTATGATACTGAACTGATTATAATTAAGCAGCAGTTGGTTTGTTTATTCTTTATGTAGCATTTTATGTTTGGGGGTAAGTTTATTTGTCCCTATTAAGAAGGAATAAAGAACAGATCTGAGGAAAGGAATAATCAGAAATAACGTAAGTGACTGAAGGTGACCTTGACATAAGGGAGTGTTGGTGTTTCTTCACAAGTGGGAGTCCCATTTATGTTTTTGGTTTTAAGAAGCAAGAGTTAAAGGAATGTGTGAAGTATGCATAGTGATGAAAGGTTGAAGTTTGATTTTGAAAGTATTTGTTGGGAATGGAGTAATTGAATAGGAGTACGTTCAGTCTAAGAGGCAGGAATGAAGGTAGGTGTAGTTTCAGCTTTTCTCTTTTTAAATTTTCTTGAGCAATGAGGGTGAATGGTGTCTGTGTAAATATACATACATACATACATACACATATGTATATATGCCAACTAATGGGAAAGTGGGTTCAGGTTCAATATTGAATTTTAGTGAGGTTATCAAAACAAATACTGCATGATTCCATCAGAAAATCTCAGTAAACAAATAAATTATTTCCTTTTTTAAGCTAAAGACTTGATTATGAAATATTAAAGCTGACATTTTGATTAGCATGACTTGTCAAAATGTTCTCTGCCTTAACAGTAACTAAGCACCATGTGATAGCATCTCACATTTTCTAGGGTAGCTTTTGATCAATAGCAAGAAATACCATGTATAGAAAAAAAACCATATAATTTGTTGACATACAAGTCAGAAAATTATACTAATGGCTTTAATTTACATTCAACCTTAGTCTTGTGTTTGGAAGGCAGACAATTTGTACTCCCTTAAATTGCACAAGCAATTAGACACTTACATTCTCAAAATTAACAGAAAATGGCTAATTGTATATGCAATATCATTGGCCTTGTCTAGCAGTGGCTACAAACCACCCTTCCACTAAAATGAAGGACAGAGATCAAAGTCAAAAGTAATTCAGTACTTCCTGACCTCCTCTTTCCTTCCTTTCTTCCTTCCTTCCTTCCTTCCTTCCTTCCTTCCTTCCTTCCTTCCTTCCGTCCTTCTTTCTTTCCTTCCTTCCTTCCCTGCTTGAAACTCATCATTTGCTCTGGAGTTCACTGGCTTTGGAAGTTATCCATCTGTGATGAGTGTAAGCACTATCCTGCAGTGCTCTTTACCATCTGAAGTACATATCATTATAATTAAATAAAGTGGCAATGGTGGCTAATTTTGTATAATTTTTATTATAATATATATTCTTTTTGAAAATGTATTGTGGAATATTTTAGACTAATCCCATTGAAAATTTACATTGGTATTAAGAGCCTGATTTTCAGAGTTAAATATTCTGCTGTCACAGCCCACCCAGAACGAGTCTCTAATCATAGTACACCTCCTCAAATGACTCCCAAATATTTATAACCACCAAACACCACTGACATTTTTAACAAATACACAATATTTTCAACAGTATACAACTAATGTTTGTATTCAGGAACAAAGGACTGGTTTGGATCTTCCTTAGAAAAATATGGCCATTTCATTGGTATCTTATCAGAAAACAGAGAGAATGTTATTAGCATGCTACTTCTGTTTTTATGATTAGCAAGTTTTGGGAAATAAGACAATATTCATTTAACATTTCATATTTCCATTTATAGTTCTCCTTGTCAAAAGCTCATAGGAGAGTCTTCAGGGAAGGGTCAGAAAAGCTTTTGGACCCTCACAGTAAGTAAGAAGTATTCTCTCCTCAGTTACCAAGCACAGTAGTTTTGTTCTCTGATCTCAGTTGCAAAACACAAAACATTGGTAGTTTTGCAATAGCCATATACTATTATGTTGCTCTTTCCTATAGACTCATTTACAAACTCAAGAAGTAGCCAAGGATTACCAAACTACTCTTAATTTCACTTAACTTCCTCACGCTACCTCTAGCCATTATTTTTTCTTGTCTTAAAAAAAAAATCCAACTATCCTTGCACTTATGTCATAAAAATTCTGCCTTTTTTCCCTTTTTTAATATTTGTATTCAAGACAAACAACAGGAGGTTGAAATCAGGCCATTTAAAAGAAACATCTGCTGACATTTATTCATATGCTACATGTTCCACTTTCATCATTGAATGTAATGATAAACACACATTCCAGTCAATAATGGCAATTCCCAGCCAAGCTTTACAAATGGTCTCTTTAACACCTAAATTGACAGCTCGGGAGATTTTGAGATAGAAGCTAAATATGGTACATTTGGACACTGTTTGCCTAAGTCTAGGATGTCTTGAAGACTTTAATAAGCAGACATACATTAGAATATGCAGGGGAAGTCTTGACTTGTACAGGTACTTGAGCATTGGAGTTCTGTTTTTCCTGAAGTCTTTTAATGGGGGGAGGAGGGAAAACCTCAACAAAACCAAACATGCTCAACACCAGAGTAAATGGTTAAGACTTAAAGCTGGGACCAGTATTACCTGTGGTGAGATGGGGGTGGGTGGTGTCAGGGTGGGACTAGGGAATGGGAATGGGGGAGGAAGAGGGAAGTTTATCTAATTAAAAGTGAAATAAATGATATCTCATTTACACCCACGATCTCATATCTCAGAAATGAAAATAGTGAAATCAATTAAAAAGGTTTTGTTTCTCTCCTCCCACAAGATAATGAAAACAAAACTTTGCTTTTCGTTCTAATTAGCCCAACTATACTACTGCAAACTATGAAGACTTTTCATTCCTTGTTTACTAAAGATACTCATTTGGGTTGTTGCTTTCATAGCTATTTTGAAATCTTACCTGATTTTCTCTCGTATTTTGCTAAAGGCTATGATACTACTAATATTTTCTTAGAAAAGGATGGCTCCTAGCTATGTGAGTTACGAACGATGTTCAATATATACATTAAAGCTCTCAGGAGAGCAATGAAATGAATTTGTGTCACCACTGTGTATACATATAGACTCATGCTCTTTTGATACATTAATGATCTCATTTTACATATGTATTTTATGCATATCCCCTTACATTTTAGTACAGATTGATTAACCTTTTAAGTGAATCATAGACTGTTTGCAAGTGAAGCAGAAAATCACAGCTTTACCAAACTCCTTCACGTGTGAATAGTTTTCTTTTCAAAACTCTGCTGTTACTGTGGCTTAAAACAGGTCACTCCCTACTTAGTGAAAAAGAAACTAGACATTTTCAAGCCTCAGTATAAAAAATAATGACAGGTTCGCCAAAGTTATCTCATACAAGATCATTTGAAGAGCAAGTCACACCAATCTGTGGTTCTCAGATCAATGACATTTCTTTCTGAAATCAACTCAATTTTAGTACGACAGCTTGAAATTGATTTTTTCTTCTTCTTTTTTGGGGGGAGGAGGGTGGGGGTTGTTTCCTTATGCAGGAAAAGGGCTAAATTTGGAGTGTTGTATTATGGTGTTTTCATTTGCTCTTAAGGCATGTTGAGTGAAACAGTAGATAAATCCTAATACCTTATTACTTCCCTATGTGATGAAATTTAGATTCAGAATATGTATTGAGGGCCAAATGTAGTGAGTCCAATAGCAGAACAAATCAGTTTTTGATATTAGTGGGTGGGTAGAAGACATATCGTTAGGATGTCTAGGGCACTATGATACAGGTCTGCTTTGAAGCCACTATTTTTACTTCCCCAGAATGTATATTAACAGAGAGTACATTACAGAACAATCTGGCCATATAATGTTCTTCTTTATAACACTAGCTCTTAACATGATTCTTTTGAAAGCTGGTTTCTAATTTCAATAAGAATTGCCTCTAACATACTACTTTCAAGTACTCACATCCCTCCCTGCTTCAGTAACATGGTGAGTTTCAGATCAGCCTGTTCGAGTGGATGCAGAGAACTGGGAAGAATCTGTTGCTTTTTAACTGATCCTCTACCTGAAAAGACTTTTAAACTCTTACACATTTGGTAGGGGGTTTAACCCAGTCTTGCAGCATCTGTACTTTCATGGAGTGCACTTAACGGTGAAGGCAAGAAGAGGATTCTCTTTCTCACAGGGCCCCCAAAGCCAGAGTGAAGCGAAGATGGGACGCCAAATAAATCTGCCAGTGATTACGCTAAAGGAAATTATGATCTTGTTATAGAAACCATTAAAGGAAAACCAGAGTTGGTATGTAAATATTGTTGCATCATTATACCACTGAAAAAAAAAACAACCTTGTGCATTAGTATGTTATGCAATTAACAAAATGAAAAATGAGCTGCTTGAATTTAAAGCTTTTATTGATTTTTAAATGGATAATAACTACTTTTTCAACAGTAAAGTAAAACATAATAGGAAAAGTCCAAGAGAATAAGTGACTTCATTCTCTAGTCTTTATCATGCCGAAAAAAGCCTCTGTATCTTCAAATAACATCTATTGTTATATGTTACCACATTTTCTAACTTATCAAACATTGCCAAGAAATGTATTTTATCAGAAAGAGGATAAAGAATGTTTAATAATCAAAGCTAGAAAGTGAGATATCTCTAATTATTTTAAAGACATCTTGTAATTATTTATCCTTGAATATTTTTTGGTCTGGGAAAAAAATATCAGAACAAAACAGCTGGGATAGCAAGATTCCTATTTAAGCAAAGGGCCCCATGATTAAATGTCAGGGGAAATAAGTTGAATCAAACAATAGATCCTGAATATCAATACAATTCTTCAGAGTTCTGGGCATCCATTGTATATTCAACGTATTTGATGAAGAGGGTCGATGAAAATTTAAAAAGAACAATGTAGAATGCTCTAACAAAACCTAAAGAATACTGGCTTAGTTGAAACTACTTGAAGAATCATTGATCTCCCCCCCACAAAAAAAAATGAAACACAATCAAAAGTACTCTAAGCTGTGCACTGACATGCCATAGACTAGTATGCTGATATTGTACTCATAATAAACTCTCTATATGAAAGGCATAATGCAACTAAATTAATCATCTTATTATGCTAATACCATATAGAGCTGAACAAAAGTTATCATTATTTCTTATTTGAAAGCCAAAGGATTCTTCAATAAAATAATTTGATAAAAAATGAACTTACATTACCAACAGTGAAGAAGGGTATTTTACTTTTCAGAAGATGATTTTTTTCGGTATCAGTGACTGATTATAGTAAAGAAAAAAAATCAGCTGGACAATGCAAGTTTCATAATTTCTAAATGGGTATAATTTCCTGTATGCACTAGAAAGTTAATATGTTCTCTGAAGATTTCTTTAATTTAGTTGTTGCTAATTTATTCACACTAATACAGAAAAAAAATACTGCAAAATTTTTCATAACAAAAAAACTGTGCATATCTCTGTGTTTTAGCTGGCATGTGGTTCTACACAGATGGTTTGGGGCTTTCTTTGCTGCAAAACAGATGGGCCTGCACTGTCCCTTACCAATCAAAAGAGAACTGGAAAATATAGGAATATCTTTACCTACATTGCGTCCTTTAATTCAAGAAATTAAAATGCCTACAAGTATAAATATAACTTCCTATGGAAAATCATTTTAAATGGGATGTCATATGTTGAAATTATACTATAACCCAGTTCATGTTTAATGCAAAAAATGTTGGGTTTGAAGTATTTGGAGCTGTTTGTAATATGAAATCATTATCTAAAGAAATTTGCAACTACTGAATGACTCCCAACACTGTTTACCTTGTTTGGGAAATGTTGCCCCTTTAAACAACCCCCAAAACCAAACTTCAAGTATATTGATGTACATTCTCAACAAGAGGGATTTTTTGGGACCACAGTATCCAAGATATCAAGTTATTAAATACATTGGAGATTTTTGTATATCACAAATGACATACTTCATTGCAGAAAAAGAAACAGAAACAAAATTGAGGATTGACCTGAATTCACACTATTAGTTTGTGAATATCATCAATAACTTTTTGTATATAGAATTGGGAGTGGTGTCATGTGCTTTGACTTTCAGGGTTGACATTATGTACTTCAGGCAAGCTGGTAAGACTAATAAAAGAAGAATGCGAGAGTCAATGTACATTTGAGGGCAGCATGGGAATAGGATAATATGACACCACACTGTGAAGACACAAACATTGTGATATCGTGATATGTAGCATGTAGCATGATATGGCTCTTGGGCAAATATTTGGCTGTTTTTACCTTCAAGATACATATAATTAAAAGGGCCAAATTTATGAGGTGTTATAAACAATGCTGACATTTTGCAGATAAACAAACTCAAAGAAGTTGTTCTGTGAATAGCCAGGATGGTGGTGGATGACACAATCAAGATTCACTATTACCTTTTCCTCCTTGTCTTCAAAAACTCCTGAAAATATACAAAAGGGATTATAGGATCACATCTCTGGTGACCATTAATGATGGCTTTGGTATTTAACTGGTACTGGTCAACTGGAAGATATTTTATGAAACCACTGGACTAATTCCTACTCACTCTCTCCACCCCCATACTCCTACCCACTAATAAACTCATTGGCCTAAGTTTACATCAAATAATTGGGTGTATTTATTTTGTATTTTGCATTTCTGTGTTCAGGCTTCACTTTCTACATGAAGCTTTTTCTGATACACTCTTATTTCCTTTTCTGAATGCATGTTGTTTATTTGAATAGAATGTAAGCTCCTTGTAGACAGATACTGGTTTTTTTTTAATCTTGAGAGTCTAGTATGGTACTCAGCCCACAGTGGGTGTTTAGTAAATCATTGTTGAATAAATGAATGAATGAATGGGCTGTGGATTTTTCTAATGTGAGAAGGATCTGTCTGAGCAGAAAAAAAAAAATACTCTTTGCTGAGTTGATTAAGGAAACAAAATAAAACTGAGGAGTCCTTAGTTTTAAGAGTGCAGACCCTTTTATCCCCTTCAGCCCCAAGCAGCAGCCCTGGGGAATTTTTCCTGAAGAGCAAAATACCATTTCTGGCTATGTGCTTTACCTCCACAGACTGAATAATTTCTCTGAGCTAGAATTCTGTTCTATTCCTATGTTTCCACCCAGCACCACACCTATGTGTATAGTGTACTGAGTACCCTGCCCTCATTAATTCTTCATCTCTGACTAGATTTTTTCCCCCAGTCCAGAAAACAGTACCATTTACTATTATTTCAAGAGTAGTAAAGCCTAAAAAACAATTCCTTAAATGTTGTCTGCCTCAAAGTAAATAAGCCTTACAATTGGATGAGAGCATGCCTCTTAGACATGTCATTCTTAATGTTTGGAAAGACAAAACCTAATTAGGTATATTTAAAAGCTAATTATAGAGTGTGTGGCATAGTGGAATGAACTTTGATTTTGGTATCAGAGGACCTGATTTTGAACCCTGATTGCTATTTGGCACATTGCCACACTACCTGTATGACCTTCAACATTTATCCTTTCTTCAATACTTCATCTGTAAAACAAAGGGCTGTATGAGATAGCCTTTAAGGTGCTTTTCCCACTCTCTATCAATGATGCTATGAAGATGTGTAAACTCACATTAATGACTTAACCTTTCTGTAATTCAGTTTCCTTGTTGGTTGGACTAGATGACCTCCTGGTTCTTTCCAGATCTAAGTCTTTTATGTGATCTCTTTATTAATTGATATAACAGTGTAATATAAAGGGATATATATATATATATATATACACATATGTATACATGTTTTAAGGTCCTACTGTCTGCAGAGCATGTGCTGGGTATAAAAGAAATGTAACATTTAAACAAGACTCAATCCCTGCTGTCAAGCCTCTTATAGTCTAATAAAAGGGGAATAATTACAGATTCCCAAAACTTACATGACAAAATAAATTAGTTTTAGAAAACAATGTGCTTTGTCTAACCAAAAGAGGGAAGTCATTACTATCAAAAGGGGAATCAATAGAGACTTCTTTGATGAAGACTTTTCTTTCTAGTAGGACTTAAAGAATGAACTACTGTACAAACATTTAATCAGATCCCCAATATCACTTTCTCCCCCAGCCTAACCTGAACTGTGGCAGGACACCAATAGTAAATAAAGGCTTTGACTACACACAAAACAATCTATACTGATTTTGTTTTAAAGCTTGAATTTTGTCAAGCAATGGGTTTTGGACTTGTTTTACTTGATTTTTAATCTATGTGATGCAAAATAATTGCTTTGAATTAATTAAAAACATTTATCCAGCAAATGTTCTTTTTGTTTCTATAAGGGAAACAGCTTAGCAAAATAATAGCATGAACAAAAGTATAAGCAAAATACTTAAGCTACTTAAGAAAGTAAATGGTGGCATTAGGTTGCAGTGGAAAGAGCACTGGAAACCAAACTCAGAGCCCAGCATTATTACTTGCCATGTTTTGGACTTGGATAAGTTGGGATTTAAACTACTAGATCATTGGGATGTTTGAGCAAAATGTTAAGATATAGCCATGTGTAAGCTAGTTGAGGATAGGGCCTATTCCTTTTTTTTTTTTTGAGTGTTTTGATATCAAGGTACTTAATGACTGTTTATCACAACCAAAAGATTACAATTTATTATGCACCTACTATGTTCTATGGAAGGAAAGAAAGAAGCATTTATTAAACATCTACTACTATGTGCCAGGCACTGTACTAAGCACTCTGCAAATTTATTATCTGCTCACAACAACTTTGGGAGGTAAGTGCCCTTATTATCTCTATTTTACGGTTGAGAAAACTGAGGCAGGCAGATTTGCCCAGGGTCACACTTCTAATAAGTATCTGAGGCTACATTTGAGCTCAGGTCTTCTTGATTTCAGGCCCAGGGCTCTATCCACTGTTCTACTTAGCTGCCTCTGCCCTGTATTAGTTGCCTCTATACTGTATTAGGCCCTGTAGCTATAAGGAGAAAAATTGAAATTCATCATCTTTAAGGAACTTACATCCTGTTGGGGGAAAACAACATGTAAATAGACAATTAATACAAAATAAATACAATGTAATTTCTAGGATGAAGGTATTGGATAATTGGATAATTTAGGTAGGCTTTGAGAAGAATAAAAAGCCCAAGAGACAGAGTTTATGGGTAATTAAAGATCAATTTATTAATTAGGATAGCTGATAATCAATAAATTGATGAACAGTGGTTTCTATCCATAACCAAAGACACCTATGGAGACACTGAATGCCTTAAATACCTTTGGAAACTTGCCCCTGACAGGTGAAAATCAACCCTAATTGGTGAACAGTTAATGAAGGGGGTAAACATATTAATGAGGAGGTGGGCTAAAAGTCTTTGGCATCTGCTGCTGAGAATGTGGCTTGTCCACCAATCTGGACAAAGGAATCCATTTCTACCCAGACCATTCTGGTTGGTTTTCTCCTTCATAAGCTGGGTTTCCCTAGACTCCAATGGAGGGATGCAAGGATAAATGCTTTAGGGTTAGAATTCACCTGCATTAGATTCTGCAAAAGTAAGCTTTCCTAGTTGCATGGGGTCCCACCAAGACCTCAGAGAATGTACCCAAAAGGTTAGGGTCAATCTCATCCATCAGCCTTGTTCTTCAGAAACTGACTGAATGACCTTCAGGGACTGGTCCCTGAATGAGGAAATAGAAAGGAAAAACCTTGATCTAATTTAATAATTGGTTATTAATATAATAGAAAATAATAATTTATCTCAGCTTCCTATTGAGGTAGCATATAAACTGGTTTGAAAGGATAGAAGGGAAAGGTGAGGAAGTAGTGCATTCTAGGAAAGGGGGGCAGCTAAAGCCAGAGGTCAGCAGACTATAGCCAATGGGCCAAATCTAGTACACCTGTGAGCTAAGAATCCTTTTAATACTTTTAACTGATTAAAATTAAATTAAATTTAAAAATGAAAGAATAATATTTCATGACATGAAAATTATATGAAATTCAAATTTAAGCATTTACAAATAAAATTTGGATGGAACACAGACAGGCTCATTGGTTTATGTCTTATCTGTGGTTATTTTGAGCTGCAAGTCAGAGTTAGGTGGTAAAGCAGAGATCATATATGGTATGTTCATTGCTTCTTAATGCCGCTTAGCACACTATAAATGGATGTGATGCAGTTACAACTCTATAGGACTGATTGTGACATGCTCGTTGTGTACTGTGGCATTTTATTAATTTTTTTTTAATTACCAGTAGATATCTGTCATATAGAGACAAAGAAAGAAGAGGAAAATGGACTTCAAATGTTGCCCTTTTAAAGAACAGTGGTGTATGGATTATTTTGTTATCAAATTAGATGGTAAACCATTGTATTCATTATGCAGTGAGACTATAGCTGTGCTAAAGAATACAACATCAATTAGGGAATGACTGAACAAGTTATGGTTTATTATAGTGATGGAATATGACTGTGCTGTAAGAAATAATGAGCTTGATGGTCTTAGAAAAATCTGAATAGACTTGCATGAAATAACGAAGAGTGAAATGAGCAGAACCAAGAGAACAGCAATATTATTCAAAGAACAGGTGTGAATGACTAAGTTATTCTGAGTATTATAAATGCTCAAATCAACTACAAAGGAACTATAAAGGAAGACATCACCCAACTTCAGAGAAAGTACTGATACATACAAGTATGCATAATATCGTTTTACATGTATACACATGTATATGTATAGTTTTATATATATGTATATATAAATATATTTACACATGTGTGTATACACACACACACACACACACACACATATATATATATATATATATATATATGATTTGTGTCAAATGGTGGCCTACTCTATTGAGGAGTGGTGAAGGAGGGAGGGAGAGAGTTCAGAACTTAAATGTAATTAAAAAAATAGAAATTTAAAAAATATAATATAGTTGACACCACTAGACCAAACACTCATCATAATATTCCCAAGTTACAGGAAAGCAATGGTCAGAAAAATTAGACATTTTAAAACAAAATATCACATCACCACAGAATTTTATGACAAAACTAGAAAATGAAAATGAAGCTGCAACCAAAGTTGGGGTTCATTCATTAGTCAAACAAGGAAAGTCATTTACTGATGGTAAGTTAATTAAATCATCTTTGATTGGAGTGGCTAAAGAAATGTGTTCAGAGAAGATGAATTTGTTTTAGGGAAGCAAGATGGAGTAGTAGGTAGAGCACTGGGCTTAGAATCAGGAAGACTTGTCTTCAAATCTGGCCTCAAATACTTACTCCTGTGTGACCCAGAGCAAGTCACTTAACCCTGTTTGCCTCAGTTTCCTCATCTGCACAATGAACTGGAGAAGGAAACAGAAAACCACTCCATTGCCTTTGCAGGAAATTCCCAAAAGGGATCACAAAGAATCAGACACGACTGAACAACAACAAAGAAACCAGTCCAGAGAAAATGAACTTTTTGAGACTATCAGCCCTTTACAGCTCAATTAAAATCATGTTTGTGGACTGATTATTGGCATTTGACAGTATTCATTTGCATGACAAGATATTTTCAAAGATGAAATATATAAAATGTCATTACAGATCAGCATTAATAGATAAGCATTTGCAGTCAATTTTGATTATAGGCAATACTAACTTTGAACACTAATTGAGCAAAAATGTTATCCTTTCCAAAAGCATTTCTCTTTAGTAGACCTATATCATAATAGTACTAAGTTATTGTTGTTATTGTTATCATATTTTGAATTTTACCAATAAAAATTTAAAATTTTGGAAATTTTCTTTCTTGTTATACAAGTCCCTACATAATACTTTCAATTTTGCTTTTTTGGCTCACAAAGCCTAAAATGTTTACTGGTCTGGCCCTTTACAGCCAAAGTTTACTGAACTCTGTCATTGCCAGAAGCATGGAGACTGAAGAGGGAATATTCTCTATGAGGAAATCACAAATAGGCCAGTTTGGCTGGAACTTAGAGTATATAAATAATAATAATGTGCAGTAAGCTTGGAAAGGTAGACTGGAGCCAGATTACTACGGCTGCTAAAAGCCAGAGGATTTTGCATTTTATTCCAGAGCAAGGAAGAACCACTGATACTTCTTGAGTAAGGGAGAAACATAGTTTGACCTGTGCTTCAGATCTATCTATGTTTTTGCTTGATTTTGTATCCCCAGGATTAAGCACTGTGCCTAGGATATAGTAAACGCTTAATAAATGTTTACTGCCTTGCCTATCTGCCTTCACAAACACCAATTTGACAGCTATGTAGAGGATGGATTGGAGAGGAGAGAAGTAGACAACAGGTGGATTTGGAAAGTTATAGCAATAGACCAGGGGATAGATGACAAAGCCTGAATTATGTTGGTCACCATGTGAGTGGAGAGAATGAGAAGGTTGCCAGAGATATTGTGGAAGCAGAAATTACAAAACTTGAAAATTAATTCGATGAAGGATGTGAGAGAGCTGAGGTGAGTTTGCAAACCTGAATTAATCAACAAATATTTATTAAGCACATACTATGTGTCAGGCACTGTATTAAGCCCTGGATCACTAGAATGACAGTGTTGTCCTCAGTAAAAATAGAGAAAGATGTAAGGAGGAAAGAAAATGAATTCTATTTTTGACACATTTGGTTTAAGATGCCTAGGTGACATCCAGTTATATGTATCCAATAAGCATTTAGTGATGCCTGTTGTTGAACTGAATTGATTCAAGTCAAATTTCCTTTAGATATTTTAGCATTATTTACATAGAAATGATTAGAATGGTTAAATACAACTATACTTATCCATCAATTGAAGCTGGTTCCCAGGAACCTCTCTTAGCTTATATACTGGGTTAGCCCAGATCAGGAGTACTTAAAAAAATTTTTTTTTGGCCATGGACACCTTTGGGAGTCTGGTGAAGCCTATAAATCTCTTCTTTGAATAATGTTTTTAAATGGAGTAGAGGTGTTCTTTATAAGGACCACTAGCCACATCTGACCTGCAATACTTCCCAGCACAGCCTTAACCAGATTAAAATGTAATTGGGAAATATTTTTTTTTAGAAGTAAAAATGCAATAAAACAAAGAGAACATTATATTTTAAGACTAAGTCAGTTAGGTGGCCTAAGGAATCCTTATGTATGGATTAGTGGCCACTGTTACTATTTGAGTTTGAGATCACTGGTTTAGAATACTGAGCAATTAAGTGAATTGTCCAAGGTCACACAGCTAATCTGTTCCAGAGGAAGGCACCTACATCTTAATGACTTAAGGATCAATTCTCTGTCCATTCTACCACACTGCTTCTAAATTAGTGAGGAAACTCTAGATCTGGAGAGGGATTGTATAGCACCCAAGATAGATATTGTAATGATAGGGAAATCTCAGCTAACTCAGGGCATATATGAATGTGGCTTTTATGACTATCCTTTCTTGCCAAGTTTGAGGCAGAGTATTTCTATGAAATCTAATAAGAAGAAAACCTTCTGCATATAAAATTTGTCACTGCTTTCCTATAAGGCTATGTTTCATGAATTTTTGTCTACTCTTTATTCAAAAGAATATTTGTTGAGTGAATGAACGAATGCAAATGTTGGTAAAATGATATTTAGTTCAGCTTTTTTGGCCCAATGTTTAATTTGTCCACGCTGTACTAGATCTGCAATCTTAATTAGTCAATACACATAAACCATTAAACTGATATAGTAAAGTCAAAACTATCCAACTGGGTTGTTCATATAGAAGTATCATTAATGTTCCCTGTTTAAAAAAATAAGCTACACATTAGGAGGTGTGGGGTGAGCTACTCCAACTAATATGATAGTCCAACTCAGTATATTATGTTTACTTCCTGTTTTTCACCCATTTACGGCATGGTAATGAGGAAATACAAGACTTCCAAAGGTACAACTGTATTATTGTATGTTGTCTCAATTTTCTGCCCACTCAAGTAAAGCTACTGATTTTAGGTGTGAAAGCACAGGAAACAACACAGTTTTATTTGAAAGTACACTATCAAATCATTTACAATGCTATAAAAACCAGTTCAAGAATATCAGTAGATGACTAGTACTTTTTTTTTTTTACCTTACAGCCTGATAATTGAATATCACTTAACTTAGTTATGGGTATTTTCATGCCTTCTGTGGGAAGGAATTGTTTTTAGCTATGGTTCAGTGAGGAAAAAAAAAGCAGAAAGATCTATGCTAATGTTGATTTTCTTGGTGTATTAAGCAACATCAGTTTCTGATTTTATTTCCTTGACTTGTTCATTACAAAAATAAAAACACCAATCAACTTTCACATAGTATGTGCTTCACCTGGAAGATGGTCATCTACCTGAGAGCCAGTGTGGCTTCAGAAAGGAGATATGGTGTTTGCTGCCCAACAACTCTAAGAAAAATGCTAGGAGCAGAACAGAAGTCTGTACACAGCATTTGTAGATCTGACCAAGGCCTTTGATACTGTCAGTTGTGAGGGCTTATGGAGAATTATATCAAAATTTGGTTGTCCTAAGAAGTTCATCAGCATTGTATGTCAGTTTCATGATGGCATGCTTGCCTGGGTTCTGGATAATGGGAGACGCTCTTGAGCTTTCCCAGTCACCAATGGAGTGAAGTAGGACTGTGTGCTTGCTTCCATGCTTTTTAGCATGATGTTTTCAGCCATGTTGTCAAATACCTTCAATGAGGATGAACTGTGGCATCAAGGTCAGTTGCCACACTGATGGTAAATTCTTCAATTTGAAAAGGCTACAAGCCAAGATCAAAGTGGAGGGAGTGTTGGTGCATGATCTTCTGTTTGCAGATGACTGCACTCAATATAGCTTCTGAAGCTAAGATGCAACAACGTATGAACTGATTCTCTGCTGCTTGTGCTAATTTTGGCCTAACAATTAACACCAAGAAAACACAAGTGCTCCATCAGCCACCACTGTACCATCCATATGTGGAACCACCAGTTATAGCAAACGAAGAAGTTTTAAATGCTGTGAATAAGTTCACTTACCTTGGTAGTATACTTTCTAGGGATGTACACATTGATAATGAGCTTGACTCATTCGTTGCCAAAGCTAGCTCAGTGTTTGGGAGGCTCCGAAGGAAAATACGGGAGGGAAGAGCCTGACTACCAAACTGAAGGTCTACTGAGCCATTGTGCTGACCTCATCGTTGTATGCCTGTGAAACCTGGACAGTATACCAGTGCCATGCCACGAAACTGAATCACTTCCATTTGAATTGTGTGAGGAAGATTCTAAAGATCACCTGGCAGGATATGATACCAGACACTGAGGTAATTTCTGAAATGAAACTGCAAAGTATTCAAACTCAGTTGCAGAAAGCACAACTCTGATGGGCTGGCCACATTGTTCAAATGCAAAACGTACGCATGCCAAAAAAACTATTTTATGGAGAATTCAAACAGGGCATCACTTGGTAGTCAGAAAAGGTGATACAAGAACACTCTCAAGATCTTTCTTAAGAACTTTGGAATTGATTGTGTGACATGGGAAATAGTGGCCCAGGACCACCCAGCATGGGGTGTCCTCATCAGAGAAGGTGCTGTGCTCTAGGAGCAAAGCCAAACTGAAGCTCAAAAATGCGAGATGTGCAAATTTCGAAAATCCACCCCAAATGTTCATTTGGACTATTTGTGCCTGGCCTGCGGTTGAGCCTTCTGAGCTCGTACTGGTCTAATCAGCCACAGTCGGACACATTGTAACTTGACTGTAACATAGTGATGTCATTTTGGTCCTCCCACCACCGCCGCTGTGCCACTAGGTTTCTGAGTTCTAGCCACACTCTTAGTTTCTTCCTTGTGTTTAACTATCCTTGTCTATACTACTTTACCTACAGCTGACAAGGTTATTAGACTGGCTGTCACTTGGGCAACATATGACCTGGAGAATGTTGCTCGAGAGCATCTGATTCATAATTTGAAGATATATACATATTCAGATCTTAGCTCTGCAACTGACTAACTGTGTGACCTTGGGCAAACGACTCCATCTCTGTAGGTCCCAGTTTCTTGCTTACGGAAAATGTTGACCAGATGACCTTTAACGTTCTAATCTAGTTTTAAAATTCTATGACTTTTAGGTGTGAAGATCAAATGAGATAATACTTATGGGGTACTTCGTAAAACTGAATACACCATACAAATGTCATCCATGATATGGTAGAAGAGTTACGATTTCATCAGTACAGGGAATGGAGCCTATCTCCATCAATGCAGCTCCACTGCCTAGTATAGTGGCTCTCAAAGTATGGTCAAAGGACAAGTAGGTTTCTTTGAGACCCTTTTAGAAGATCTGCAAGGTCAAAATTATTTTCATCATAATTCTAAAACATTTAAATTTCCAGTATGGTAAATATCAATGGATACAATAGATATAAACAAGTTCCTTGGTGGGGTTCTCAATAATTTTTAAAAATATAGATGCCCTGAGACCCCAAAGTTTGAGAACCTGTGTCCTAGGAAGGACTTGCAGCTGAAACCTCCCATAGGTGTTGTCCCCCCGTTAGAATATGAGTTCCTTAACAGCAGGGACTGGCTTGCTTTTATTATTATATCCTCAGTGCTTAGCACATAAAAAGTAATTAATCAATGCTTCATTCATCCATTCTTTAATAATATAAATTTCTTTACCAGCTCCTTTGAAGTAAATTAGACATTCTAGAACTCTATATTAACTTATTTATATAACTTGTTTTCTTTCTTTGCATTTTCTTAGAACAAGAGGTAAGAAGAATCCAGGGAAAAGCCTAGAGATACATTCCAGAAGCAGTCATCCAGCAGGAGGCTGTAAACGAGGTAGTTTTGTTGTGTCAAAAACAGCCTCATCAGTTTTTGCATAGAAACCTCAATGGTTATAATGAGGAATGCAACAGAGTCCCTTAATAATAATCAACATAGTTATCATCACAATAATAAGTCATATTTCTACAGCATTTTTGTAAGTAACATATGCAGAGAATTGATCCTCATGGCAACCCTATGTAGAAATATAGAGCCCTATGTATAAGAATAGAGAGAGTGAGCCCCATGTGTAGAGGGGTCCACATGTGGTGAGGGAGCTGTTGTTATGTGTGGCTTAAACCAGGTAGAATAAAATCTACAGGCTCTTTTTCTCCCTGCCACCCCTTCTCCAAGGGAAGCTTTAAATCCTGCGAGGAGGAAAGCAGGAAGTTGAGGCCAGAGGTCATGACTGTGCTCTCCTTCAAGAGAAGGGGTACCAGGTTAGAAGTATATCTGCACCCTTAAATATTGTTTGCTTTGGGGATATGATCAAGTGCCAGCTAACTTTTGATAGCTTTGCCATTTTTGGATGGGAACGGAGACCCCAAATTCTAAGTCCAAGGCTTGACTTCTTCCTCACTCTATAATGAACACACATAGTAAATAGCAAAGACACCTATTTATCTAAATTGTAGAAAAACAGAAATCAGGGAAGGCACACATAGGAAAATATATACCAGACAGTACTGGATGAAGGAGTTCTCCCATCGAGAGCAAGATAACTAAATGCAACCTAGAGACAGAGATAGAGAGAGATAGAGATAGAGGAGAGAGAGAGAGAGAGAGAGAGAGAGAGAGAGAGAGAGAGAGAGAGAGAGAGTGTGTGTGAGAGAGAGAGAGAGAGAGAGAGAGAGAGAGAGAGAGAGAGAGAGAGTGTCAGTCCTGGATCTCACCCATGGGGAAACTGCCTAAAGTCTTTATAGGATCAAGCTGCAAATAAGAACATGTTGGAGGCTGCCTGCTCCTCTCATGTCTTCCCAGAATCTTTTCTTTCAGCAGTCTCAAGTGGGGTTGGTCTCTTCCATCTTCTCTCTTGAAGCAGGAAACAGATCTGATGCTAAGCTTGAAGACTCCCACTTAGAGTCTCCAAAGAGGTGACTGACTAAGAACTAAAGCTCTCACCTCTTGCCAATTCTACCTCGCGTCCCCTACCCCCACCCTCAACACACACAGGGCAGGGGCCTTCATCTTTATTAGTAAGGATAGAATACCATACCAATAGCCTTGGTATAGGGGTTACATTTGAAGTTAGTGTTATTATTTCTTTTATATATGGAGAAACTGGGGCTTCAAAACATAAAATGATTTTCTCAGGGTCACCCAGTTAATAAATTAGGGAATGAAACAGGAAGCCAGCTCTTTTGACTCAAAGTTCAATGTTCTTTCCGGCTATAACACACTATCTTGTTTTCTCATAGATCGACAACCAAATGATACTGTTGAGAAGTGTTTTTATTTGGTACAATGTGTAGGGAGAAATGTGGAGTTTGAAAAAGCAAAATCAAAGGAATAATGTATGTGGTGACTATAAAAACATTGATGAATTATCGCTCCAAGGCAACAAAACTCAAAATAACAGAAAGATCAGTAAAGGTCTTGAAGCCCAAATAATGAAACATAACTCTTCCCAACTGAGAGGTTGGAAATTGGAAGGGTAGAATGCTGTATATATCCTCACATGTGGTCAATGTAGCTTTTTTTTTCTTAATTGTTTTTCTTTGTTACAAGGGAGGATTCAAATCTAGATTAAAGTTGAGCAGGGGAATATATATGAAAATGACTGTCCTATAAGACAAAAGGAACAACATTGTGTTTATTTCAAAAGAAGTGGATGCAGAGGGTTTCTTGGTTTTCAGAAGTCAAGAAAGGTACAGAGAGCTCACTAGAAGGCTTACATACAGTAATATCCTCCAAGAATAATGGCAAAAATGTGGTTGCCTTTCTGAGTAGCAATCTGAAATGGAATTTCCAGGTCTAATTTCTGACTTACATTCCAGTGAAGACTGAGAAATTTTTACTTAACTCTGTGATAATCCATTGGAGTGGTTTTGCTGCTATTTAGAAAAAGGTCCATTAAAATTCCTTTCTATTAGGAAGTGTCACCCAAATAATAAGAAATGGAATTATGAGAAGGAAATGATGAGAAATGAGAAAAAAAGAATTACTAGAATATTTATGTATGAGGGACCTCTGAGATCATCTAGTTGTAATCCCTCACCTTCCCCAGTTTTACAGATGAAGAAACTGGGTCTTCAGCACGTGAAACAGTTTGGTCAAGGTCACATGGTGAGTCAGTTAGTTGTAAGACTAGGAACAGAATCCCAATTTCTCAACTACTAGTTTAATTCTATTTCCTGTGTCATACTGAAAGTCATCAACCCCTGCTCTCCACCATCCAAGGTCAAAGAAAAGTCCCTATATAATTATATTTTCTCATTCAATCTTGTAGTAAGTAATCTTGCTACTAATTAGAAAAAAAGTCTATAGCCTCAAAAATAAGACAAATAGAGAAGCAAATGTATTGTTAGAGGATTTTTTTTCTAGAGAAGGAAAACAGAAAGTCTGAGTGTTTTCCCTGAAAACCTGATAATAAAATTCATTCAAGACTCATGTAAGTACACAAAACTATTAATTATAAGTAAGTGAGTGGAGCACAGTTGAACTACTGACATCTTTTCTGGGACTTTCCTTGACATAATTTTTGACACTTTTTTAAACTTAACAAACGCTCAGCTGAGTTCTCAAGATATATGGCATAATAGCCCTCCCTCACCCCAAATTGCAGTGAGAAAGGCAGAAACATTCTGAATATTTTAGCAGATAAGTACAATTACTATAATCTTTTATATATCAACTTGTTAGAACGTATTTAAATTATAAATGCCAAAGAGGGATTTCAAAGATATAAAATTTCAAATACAATTAAGGCAAGTGTCATTTTTTCCCTATTTGTAATTCGCTTACCTTTCACAGAACCCCACAAAGAAACATTTTGTCAACTAATAAATAAATAAATGTGACTTGTGATTTGAAGTGTTAAAACAAAGGATTTTTTTTTCCAATACAAGAAATACAAAAGGGTTTTTTTTTTCTTGCCAGTACTGTTTCAGAACTCTTTCTGAGTAAAGAAACCTTACCTAATCCCGTTTCATCCTTTCAAACTGCCTACACACTAATCCTGAGGGACAAATTTAATACTTTCCAACAAAGGGAATATATCCCTTTCAGTTTGAATGGGGGAATTGTTAGGACACCAGTGAGGTATGAATAACATTATAATGCTGCCATTTACTTGGCCAAAGAAAAAGAAAGTCTCCTGTTGCAACCCAAAGAGTAGGCCTCCTTCTTTGGGTTAAATTTTTTGACCTTTGGTATATCCCCAGACACCTATGTTACGGTGATATTTGGGTCTTCTACCTCTTGCGAAGTAAATACTGAGAGAATGGAAGTAAACAGTTTGTTTTAGCTGAAGATAGAAAGGCTCCATTTAATTGAGCTTTGATGAAAGATGTGCTCCAAATGGTGCAAACAACTTTGACATGGTAAAATAATATTGTCTTATGGCATGTGTAGCACAACATAAAGAATCTTTGCTTAGCACTTTCAGAGTTTACAACATTTAAGTGCGAAAATGACAAAAGAAAGCCAAACTGTCAGAAACAGCAAAACCTTGAACAATTTTAGGAAATGGAATAGAATACAAGCCTTTTATTTATTTGCAACACAGGGGACTTCACATATAATAAGCATATGTTGAATTGAATTGAATCCCTGATTTTGTGATGTATATACCTGTACCTCGCCAGCAAAAGGGAATCGTTCTAAGACATAGCTGGGTTTGGACTTTTGAATTTTTCTCCCGTTTACTACGTACAACTATCCATGACATCTAAAATTGTCCTCTATTTATCATGGGGTATGTTGTGGGGTGATGAGCAGCTAATTCAAGTCGTCATTGACTGGAATCCCTAATTGATGTATGACTATTTCTATTTGACCTACTAATTTTTCCTTGACCTACTAATTTTTCCTTGAACTCATTATGCTAGTTCCTGGAAGCCTTCCATGGACCCCTCACAGTCAGTTTTGACCTTTTCTAGTAGACCTCCTATGACATTCTGTTCTGTAGTTCCTTAATAAATTTATCATGCAATGACGGTGTATTGTACTTATTTGTGTCAACTCATGATTAGACTGAAAGCTGTAGGGAACCGGGGAATGTCCCTTTCTGATCTTTGCCTCCTGGCACCTAGTACAATGCTCTGCAAGAACTGTTGAATAAGTTTGTTGAATGAATATTATAACAATTTCAGTTATTTCATCTATACATGATAAAATATTTAGAACTAGAAAAAATTAAATTACAAGGTATTCATTAGAAAGCTATTTTAAAAGGTATTATTCTCTTATCACAATTACTAGTAAAATCAGTAGAACTTGTAATAGCAAAGAGAGATGTTAAATGGTCATCAAGGTTAAAATTCAAATCTCATGTACAACCTTACATTTTTAACTGTTTTGTAGCTCTATAATGCTTACAAAGTACTTTTGTTTTATGATTACTTTGGAATAAAGAGTACAATACTGTATTGCCCATTTCACAGAAGATGAAATTGAAGATAAAGAGGTGCATATTCACAGAGTTTACAAGTTTTGCTTATAAAATAAGGCCATGCCTTGGGAGCCCAGGGCTGCTGAGATAGAAACTCTGGTATTTTGTATCTAAGTATGGGCTCTTTCCAATATATCACAATGCCTTAACATTGTCAATGACCGATCACTCTTTTTTCCCCTTATTGTTTAGAATCCTTATTTCCACATTTACCCCAGGCAGCAAAAATTTTGTTTTAATTTGAAGGTTTTCAAAGATAAGCCACATTGAAAATTTTTTATGGGTACCATTCTATTCACATAGAATCACTGAATCAAAAAATTTCAAAGTCGGAAAGGGCTTTGGTGGACATTTGCCCAACCCATACACAGAAAAGAATCCCAGTACAGTACACTTCACTAACGTTCATTTAGTCCTTGCTTGGATACATTTAGAGATTGATTGATAAACCCACCATATACTGAGGCAGTCTCTTTTACTTTTGTATATTTCTTAATGTGAGGAATTGTTTTTCTCATCAAGCCAAAATAGCTTCTTTGCAACTTTGCTTCATTGTCCATAGTGAGGGCCCGTGGGACAAATGTAATGCTGAATTATTATTATGTTATTATTATTAGCTAACAATATGCAGATTTTAAGTTTGCACACTTTGAACATTATCTCATCCAGTGCTTAGCAAAGTGCCTGGCACATAATTGTTGCTTAAGAAATGTTTATGAAGTGAATTATTGAATTTGATCCCTATAAAAGTTCCATGAAGTGGGTACTATTATCATTCTCATATTACAGATAAGGAAACTGAGGCTGAGAGAGATTAAATGACTTGTCCATGACCAAACAGCTAGTATCTGAGGAAGAATTTGAAATCAGATCTCTCTGACACCAAGCTCAGCCCTCTCTCTATCCACTATACTACCTTGCTGCTCATTAGCTAATAATATTTTTACACAATTTGATCCTTTGCCAATTATTGATTTGCATCAAAGATACAATTCTAGTAACATATACCAAACCTCATTATAAGGTATTCCAAAGACCAGTTCAAATCCTCTCATTGTACTGGAATTCTTTTGTATGCTATATTATCTTAGTTATTTGGATCTTGCCTGGGAGTTAACATTCTGTTCACTTATAGCACTTATGTCATTCAAAGAGAGTTTCAGGTAATGTCCTAGAAAAGGACATTATTTCCTCCTTGGTGCTCCGCCTGCAGTTCTTGGAGCTGTCACCATGTGATTATTGGTGCTTTATAAGGGTAAAGTAGGTTAGACTTACACTGGCACAGATTTCTGAAAAGACAGGGATGTCCTAAAGAACTTTTTCATTCATTCTTCTTACAAACCAATAATAACAAAACTTATTTATTTCAATAACAACACATTCTACTTTAGTATTTCAAGAATTTGTGATTTAATGGGTACAGATTCTTTCTCCACTAACACATTACAACCCATTTACAACCTGGCAGACTTTCTCCAAAGCTTACTGAGGCCAAAAAATTCATCACTCAAGGCAGTGAGCTTCTCTGATTTCCATTTCCTCATGAGACACCTTCAACTATTTGAAGAACTACTGTGCTACTCCTTAAGTGTTTTCATCTTAAGGCCAATTATCCCCAGTCCTTGGATGACAGACATACAATGTTTTTCTGGCACTATATTTGAAGCCTTCCCAGCTCAGTAGAACCTGATGCAGCTTGGGTTCCCAAGGCATGGCCTAGAGAACACCACAGCTAGTTATCAGGTCAAGTTTTTAGCTAAAGATATTACAGAAATTATTTCCACTCTCTACTTTAAATATATATATCAATATTTATTTATGTCATACTTAAATGAAATGCATTGATCAAGTTGAAAAGACAATCTTTAGACAAAACATTTCAATGAAATGTATATTCAGTTTGAATGTTAATAAGATTTTTAGATTAAAATGTAAAAATTAATATTATTGTCTGGTAATACCACTAGTTGGCTTAAGAAATGTCATGTGGTCACATTAACTGCCATATTGCTGAAAAAAAAAAGTTTAAGTTTAAAATGACAGAATTACATCTGACATTTGACCCATTTATGCTGATTTAACATGTTATTGGATAATGAAAAATGTTACTGAGATATACAGATAGAGAACAAATGAATTCAAAAGTAGACCACCAGCATATCTAAATACAAATTTTAAGTAGTGCTTATTGTAATATTAACTTATATGGAGGCTGACAGGATGAAGGGAAAATATGGACATATGGATGCCTATATGTTGGGCTATAGTTAGCCATTCTTAAAAATGTTACTAGGTGATTAAGAACATGTTAAGTATTTTGGTTTCCCAGAATCATAGAATCTCTGAGTCGAAAGATTGTAGCAGCCATCAAGCTCAACTTATACCTGACTAAGTAAGTTGGGATTTTATAACATCCCTGATAAATGGACGTAGAGCTTTCATTCAAGGACCTGAGGGGGAGAAGTAGTGGTGGGGTAATAAATTCTAAGGCAGTCCATTATGCTTTGTTTGTTTTTTTTTTCTTCTTTTTTTTTGGCTAGGCAATGGGGTTCAGTGACTTGCCCAGGGTCACACAGCCAGTAAGTGTCAAGTGTCTGAGGCCGTACCTGAACTCATGTCCTCCTGACTCTAGGGCTGGTGCTCTATCCACTGTGCACATTATACTTCGAACGGAAAATAAAAGAACCTTGCTTCAAGCAAGTTCAGATATTTAATTATGATCTATTTGACCTTGGGCAAGTCACTTAACTTCTCTGAGCCTCAGTTTCCTCATGTGTAAGATGAAAAAATTTAACTAGTCAATCTATCAAGTCTCTTTAGTGCTAAATCAATGATTCTATAATTCTATGATCCCGCTAGGCAACAAGTCACCCCTCATTGAAAGTGTTCAAGCTGGAGTTTGATGATCACTCTTCTGTCATATTGCAGAAAGGGCTCTTCAGGTAGGAAGCTACACTAGAAGACCTTCAATTTCTCTTCTAATTCTAAACCTTTATTTTTTGGTAATTCTCTGTCCAGTCAGGCAGTTAAACATGGGGAAAGAAATAAGGGTTAGAGACACACGGGAGGGGTGTTTTGAGGTTCAAAAGAGCTAATGGATGTAGAACACTTCACAAACATTGAAGTGTTATATAAATGCCAGTTATTATTGTCATCATTAGCTTATAGTCCTCAGGACTCCAGTCTGGTGATACATTCATCCCCTAAACCTTCAGCTGCATTCCTGTGGAGTTCAGGCAATGTGTATAGAGCAATGTAGAGGTGTGATGGTAAATATTTAAGACTGGCTCTGGAAGGGAAGGTATGTATACACTTTTTAAAAGTTTAATCCTCATTGTTGATACTTTTTAAAGTTTAGACAATTAACAAAACAAAATTAAAAAAAAAACAAGCCCTGATTTGCATCATTTTCCAATTTCTGAAGTGAAAATGCTCACGCTGAAAATTTAACAATGGTCTTTTAGGAAGCTGCTTAGAGCTGACTCTAATACAGGCTTGGATATATCTTTATAATCCAGCTATAAAGAGACAATTGTTGACGTATTAAGAATAGATATAATCTTAAGATGCATACACCCACTCTCATCAAGAAACAAAAGTAAAAGCTTAAGAAAAAAAACCCTTGGGTAATACATTTAGGGGTGAAAAGTGAGAGCTACTGAAGGAGATAAAGAAGCCATCAGAGACAGAGGAATCAGGATAGTGAAATGGAACAAAAATTATTTTTAAAAAAATCAAATTTCAGAGAAGTCAGTACCAAATCCACAGGATCAAATATTGTAGAAGTCAAGAAGAATAGAGATTAAGAAAAGGCCACTGAATTTGGTGAAAATTACTTACTGAGGGAACTGTTTTATTTCAGTGGTCATGGCAGGAACATCACGTGGATGCACACGCATGTATGTACACATATACACACACATATACACACACGCACACAGACATCATTTCTGCCAGAATAAAGTAATTTAAAAAATTTTGGCACCTTTTGTTTTGTGTCAAAATAATTAATAGGATATAGTTCACCACATTCTCACTGTCCTTACTATCGAATAATTGAGATTATTTTCTTTGTCATATAAAGAAAAGCAAGTAAGCAAAAACAACTGATACAATGACTTTGTTAGGCAACGTGAACAATGTTCAATGCCTGTAGTTCCAGGCACCTCTATGGAGAAAAGGAAAGTTTCACTACTTTCCTCCATGACCTAATACACTTCCTTTTAGTGTTCATTTCATTTACATGATTAAATCATTGTGTATATTGTGATTAAATCATTATGTATATTGTGCCTCTGCTTCTTATCTCATTCTATATCAGATCATATACATATTCCCATGTTACTTTGAATCTCATATATTGATTTGTCATTTCTTGTTTTATAAGAATGTTTCATTATAATTATATAATGAATTTTTCACTGTATTTAAGAGAAGAAGCTGATAGCCAGCCAGCCTGTGGGCAAATCTCTTAGTGCTTTAGGTCAGTTGTGTCAAACTCAAGTAGAAATGAGGCCATTTAAACTGGACATAAGCATCTGTGTAGCCCCGTAGTGACATAGAAAACCACATACTAACATTGTCTGTATTCTATTGTATTTTGATTTAATTTGCTAAATATTTCTGGATTACTCTGTTTCTGGGGGGCAATTGGAAGTGTAGCTGTTTTTGACAGCTCTGCTCTAGACAACTCTCTAAGATTATAAATTGTAAAGAAGGTGCCAACCTTCACTGGAAGAGAAAGTTTCAACACCTGGGAGTTCTTCGCCTGAAATTATAGGTCCAGTCCTTATGCCTATTTTCATATTTCACAGGTACTGGTTAAGTTTTTTTTTCTTTTTCTACCACAGAAAGTGTTACTTTGAATATTTTTGTACATATTCAACTTTTCTTGCAAACTTTGTTTTCCTCAGGGTATATGCCTAGTGGTGGGATTCTTGTGTTGAAGAGGATGACTGTTTTCTTGATGACACTTTTCTTGAACAATTTCAAATTGTTTTCCAGAATACTTGGGCTTGCTCCCTGTGTATTGATATACCTATCTTCTCATAAGGGAAGCAGTTAGGTGGCACAGTAGAGAGAGCATTGGCCCTGGAGTGACAAAGAACTGAATTCAAGTCTAATTTCAGACACTTACTAGCCTTGTGACCCTGGTTTAGTCACTTAACCTCTATTTGCTCCCATTTCCTCAACTGTAAAATGGGGATGATAATAGCATTTACCTTCTAGGGTAGCTGTGAGGATCAAATGACATAATATTTATAAAGTGATTAGTACAATGTATGGCAAAATAGACACTTAATAAATGCTTGTTTCCTTCCTGCCTTCTATAACCATTGCAGTATTGACTATTTTAATTTTTAGTCATGTTTACTGAATTGTTGTATGTGAATAGAAACCTCAGAGTTATTTTAAATAATTGATACTTCTCTTTTTACTAATAATTTGAAGGTTTTTTTTCCTGTGGTCATCGACCATGTGCAATTTTCTTTTCAAAAACTATATTGCTTATATCCCTTAATTATTGGGAAAGTAACCTTGGTCTTAATATTTTTATACCAATTCCCCGTATATCTTAGATATTAGACTTTTATTAGTGATATTTGATACTTGTGATACGTGAGTTTTTTTCCTCATTCAGTTTTGTTATTGTATCTGGATTGATTTTGTTTGTACATATGCTTTTTAGTTTTAAGTGATCAAAATTGTCTTTCATTGCCACCTCTTTTGGATAAGGTAAGTTATCCTGTGCATTTAAATTGACGGAAAACACAACTTTTATATGCAGAAAACTTTCTAATAATATATTCTTGGTTATAATTCAAAGTTAAACTTTATTTAGCTCCACATGATGCTGGCAAAGTCCACTTCAAGAATGTTTAGTGTTACAGTCTGCCTTTTGGCTAGATAGATTTGGTAAGTTATTTATCTTGCTTACAGTTAAGTTAATACCCTATCATGATTTCCAGTGCTCCTTTGTGAAGAAGCTTCTTGTTTCAGCTGCTCTCATCTGACACTTTCTATTGCAAACATCATTCAACCAATCTATCAGTACTGATTGAATAGCTCCTATGCACCAATCATTGTAACTAGGTGCTTTAGAGGTATCAGATAATTGTTGCCACCTCCTAGGACCTTACAGTCTTGTTGGGAAAAGAAAATTTGGATATACGAAGCAGAGAAAAAGACTGTACAGTTCAGGGAATACACATACAGGGATTTGGAGATGGTAGATATTAATTGGACCTATAATGATAAGGGGAGACTTTGTAAGGGAATGAGAATTTGACTTTGGCTTTGGAAGATGGATACTTTGGAGAGGAGTGAGGAGTCCATTCGAGGTTGGGCCTTTGCTCTCTTTTCATTAAAATGTCAGTTCAACATGTATGCTAATTTAGCTTTCTGCATCTGGAAATTTGGAGGCATTCTTAAATTGGTCTCTGTGTGGTGATTGGTGCATTAAAAGTGAATAACAACAGTAAATAATTCATAATCAAATCTCCCTTGAACACATAAGTAAACACATAAATGATGATAATAAATTGGAAGGAACATGATGACTTTGATCTGATTGACAAAAACTACCTGATGCTCTGTCTCCAGGGAGACTTCATCAAGCATGGGGCAGGTCTTCAAATGGTAGTTAGGATTCCATGCACGAGTTTGCTCTGGAGCTCAATTTACTTTGAAATTTTAAAATGCTAAAGGAACCTGGCTAGAGAGATGACTGAGGGTGTTCAAGTGTTATTAATTTTTGAATGAAAGAGAAAATTTACTGAATATGTGGAAAGACCAAAATAAATTCAAATGGAATCAGGCCTTCAGAAGTAAAATGATATGCACCTATGTATCAGCAACTAATTCTAATTTTTTCCCTGTTATTTGGCATTTCCTGAATATTTGAGACCTCGTTGTTCCCCTTTTTGCTTCTTGCTTTGTGTAGTATTCCTAACCTATCCTTGCTCCTAATAAATTGTACCCTGGGTCCCCCATACCTTTGGGAATACTCATTATATCCCAAGTTTGGATTACTCTTTTGGATAATGAACTATTTAAATAAGCCATTTTAAACTATTTAAATTTAAATCACAAGTAGAGGGTGTCAGGTATAGCTGAAATGGTGCTGGTTTTGAACCCCAAAATGAGAGATTAGTTCCTGGCACTTCCACTTACTATTCACTTGTGTGAACTTTGTCAAGTCACTTAAATGAAAGCCTTTTTTTTTTTTTTAAGACCAGGAGATATCTGGGCATGTTTGTAGACAATATGCAAGGATCCAGCCTATAAAATAATACCCAATGTTAGAAAGACAGAGAAGATGATTAAATTGACAAATTCCTAGAAGAGATGGGGGAAGGCGATGGGATCAAGTTCACAAGCCGAGGGTTTGGCATTACCTAGAAGGAGTACATCAAAGTAAGAGAGTGCAGGAGTTAGTGTTGAAGTGGTTTGAGGTATAGAATTGGAAAAAAAGATAGATTACCCCAATTTTCTTAGAAATAAATTATGAGGCAAGGTATTCTCCTGAGCAGGAGTTTGGGAAGGGTGATATGGGTGGGAAGGGTGTTGAATCAACAAGGTAATAATTAAAGGATTGCCTTACAGAAATGAAGGTCTAGGTAAGATTAGATAACACAAATTTATACTGGATCCAATCTGCATGGTTAGGTAACAATCATCAAATACAGCAAGATAGGAAAGGTAGCAGAAGACAGATGGTTGTGATAATCCAGAGGTGGGATTTAGAAAGAGATGTTTGATAGTAAGTTTAGAGGGAAGTGGAAGTTAGAGTATAGGGATAATGTTGAACTATTAACTATAGCACTGAGATTTCAAAAAGAGGAAAAAGAGACTAGAACAAGGGTGATTACAGATAAAGCAAGGAGAAAGAGTTATTGGAGTTTACAGTGAATATGAAGTGTAGATTTAAAGTCATGAAGCCTAAGGAGAAATGGAATGACAAAAGAATTTGTAGACAAAGCATCCTAGAGGTGAAATACTCATGGAGGAAGGTGAGTTCACGGGGATGAAGTACCTGAATATGCTGGAGGTGAAGTGAAAGTACAGATGCCAACAACTGAATGTGGACCACCTCCACCCTAGATTTTGAACTTCAAAATTTCACTCCCATTTAATAATTATTACACCTCTCTCACTCTCATTCACATTAGCCTATTTTTACCATCATGAACTTTTGGCTCTTGACTCATCCCTATTGTAGAAGTGCATGTCTCCCACTTTGCTTTGACTCCTTACTCAGCCTTGACTCTATGGTCTGACACAGTTTTGTAGGTTCTTGGATTTGGAAGGAACCTCAGTAGTAATCTTATCTAATTCATATTTGGACAAGCATCTCCTATGCATAATTTTCCTCAAAAGTGGTCATTGAAACTCAATTTGGAAAGTTTTAAGGAGTAGAAGCTTATTATTTTCTGAAATTCACTATTTTTGTGTAGCTCTAATTGATATGAGGTTTTCCTTTCTATCAAGTTCTTATTTCTCTCTTTGCAATTTCAATCCTTGTCAATCATATTCTTCAGCATCAGCCATAATTAATATAATTCCTTTTCTATATAATAGCCCTTCAAATACTTGAAGACATACATTACATGCTTCCTAAGCCTTCTGTTCTCGACTATCTCTATTGCCTCTAAGTGATCCTCCAATCTCTTCACTGTCAAGGTCACCCTCGCCATACATTGGCTCCAGCTTGTCAATATCCTTCCAAAATGTATGTACAAAACTGAGTCCTATGTTCCACATGAGGTCTAATCAGGACAGAGAATAGCAGGGTTGTGATCTTTCTTGTTGTGGACACTGTTTCTTTGATGTGACCCATGATTGTATTAGTTTGCTAATGGTAAGATAAACTTAGGGTAGAACTTTACTGTTTTACCTTATTCAATTCAGTCCACGATTTTATGTCAAGAGTTTTTTAGCTTCTTGACTATTATCCAATGTGTTGGCTGTTTCTCTCAGATTTATGCTCCCTGTAAATTTTCAAGCATGCCATCTGTAACTTGGTTCAATTTCTTTTTTTTTTTTTGTGGATGAGGCAATTGGGGTTGTGACCTGCCCATGGTCACACAGCCAGTAACTAACTGTTAAGTGTCTGAGGCCAGATTTGAACTCAGGTCCTCCTGACTCCAGGGCCGGTGCTCTATCCACCGAGCCACCTAGCTGCCCCTTGATTCAATTTCTTTACACCCCAGAAAAGATCCCCTTAGACTCTATGCTAGAGATCTGCCTTTAAGCAAACACTGCCTCAGTAATGAGTAAGCCTGTAGTTCTAAGTGGTGAAGATGGTAAATTAGAAATCAACTGAGATTCTCCACGTAAGTTAGAATCTTGATGATTATAAGTAACATGATTAAAAGTATCTATGAGCCCTCTACTAATTGATTACTTCTTTATTGGAAACTAATATAGTATAATGGAAAAAGAACAAGGATTAGAGTCAGAGGACCTAGGTTCAAATAATTTACTTTCTGTGTGATGCTGGATAAATCATTTCACCTCACCAATAAAATGAGGGAGCTGGGTAGATTATCATTAACGTCCCTTCTGACACTAAATTAACCAATTCTAAATCCTGTTACCCATTATCTAGGCAAAATCTCTCCACCTCAACCACAAGCGTAGAATAAGAGATGATTATATTTATGCTTATAACATTTCCCTAATACCTCAATTTGGTGACTGTCAAAAGAAAGAAAAGATGTTGGTTTAGTATGATTATTCTGGATGAAGCTGTGCTAACTCAGTTATCAGTGATTCTCTTTTTAAATGTTCACAAACCATCTTTTAAAAAATATATCTTATATTCTTTCCCCCCAGGAATCAAAGTTAAGCTTACTAGCCCACTGTTACATTGGGTGGAGGGTATACTCCAACCTCTTTCTTTCTTTCTTCTTATTTGTAATTTAGGACATTTGTCTTTCTCTAGTTCTTAGGCACCTATGCATTCTGTACAATCTTTCAAAGATCTTCAACATGGCTCAGTAATCACATCTGACAATTTTTTCAATAGTCATTGCAATGTTTCATTAGCCATTTTGCTAGAATCCCCTACTCTCCTGACATTAAGACATTTCCAACATATTAATCTTTTGGTCAGGTCCCTATTTGAGTACTTCATGCTCTATACCTCCCACCCCCAACCTGGGGTTTTGAGTCCCTCTGGAAAAAAGTCACAAAATCAAGCTAATTTCATGCGCTACTAATTTATGCTGAAAAAATTCATCTGGGTCCCAGAGCTGAAGAGAAGCACAACAGCTGGATTTCACTGGGATACTGCATAGTAGTTTTAATGATCCCAAGCTACATTTGGAAACACAAAACTGATATACTTCCAGTGATGCAATATTGTCATAAATCAATTGTTTTTTTTAAAACATTTTGTATGTCATGGTCCCTCTGTGGCAGTCCCTCAGAATATTTTTAAAAACAAATATATGAACGAAAGGTTAAGATTACCTGCTTTAAATCATAGACTATCACAGTACGCAGAAGCAAATTTGTGGATGTCCCAGTGAGCAATGGAGAGTTGTAAGAGTTGGGTATAAATCATTTGCTACATATTATCTTTGATGTTTTGCATGCAAAAATTGTGTAAAAATACATCCAAGGCATGGAGGATTGGAAAAAGAGGCAGGCTGGGCATTTAGTGAAAATGAGAGATAAGAGATGGATAGCCTGAGTTGCACTGGAATCTATGAAATCTAAAATCAAATCAAAACAAACAAACAAACAAAAAAACCTTGAGGAAGTACTCAAACACATTAAGTGGACCCTCTGTAAAGAATTTATTGGAGTTCATGGATAGGAGTTGAACAGGATTAGAAAGGATGGTTGTGTTGTGTTCTGAATCACTAGAAAGAGTCCACCGTTCAAAGAGATTTTTAAAAAAAATCTTCAAAGGAAAACCTTAGCCAGGCCCATACTCAACAATCTTCATGTTTCTGTGGAGTTCATACTCCATTCCTTTCAGCTGCTCTAAACCATTTCCGTCCTCAATTTCCGAACTACAACTTCTTGCTTCATTCTCAAAATACAGTAGATGACTTAGCCTATTACACTGAAACTGATTCATCTCTTCCATTTCTTTTCAATATCACTACTCTTGTCCTTATCCAAGTGTCCCCATTGTTTCTCAAAGTGGATCTATCTTTCTGAGATCCTATTTTTATTCCTTTCCTGCTTCTTCACTGGAGTTTTCTCCAGAAGTCATTCCTCACTCTCACAATAACCTCCAAAAGTTCCTAGGAAGAAAGTGTTTCATGAACAACATAGGTCTATAAAAATGAGACTTGGTGGCACTGGCACCACCATCCTCATTCATTCTGATATTTTATTGTGTATGAAAGTTCTTGTTATTCAAAGACAAATACAGTGGAAAGGAAGCAAAAGGCTTCAAGTACTGAACTGGTAATAGATTGTGGCTGTTTTCTGAGAACCAAGTGAACTAAATTCTTATTTATTTATTTATTTAGGCAGTTGGGGCTGAGTGACTTGCCCAGGGTCACACAGCTAGTAAGTGTCAAGTGTTTGGTCTGAGGCTGGGAAATGTTCCATTGTAAAGTGAACTAAATTCTAAAAGTGGACTAGGTTGCCTTAGGAGGAAATGGGTACTCAATCTACCCAAAGCTGGAGAGTACTCATTGTGTGTGCATGTCTTTGAGAGGATTCTTGTTCAGGTATGGGATGAACTATTCAAACTTTAAGATTCTATGATTCAATGGAGAAAGGAATAATTGAACAGCTATTTTAAAGTATTTGGATGACTGTCATATGGAAGAGAGATTAATAAGCAAGCTAAATTAGAGATTCTAATTCCAAGAAATCAGTTTTCACTTCATAGGTATGGGGTGGGATGAGATAGAATCATAACTGGAATATGATTTTAAAAGGGTATATTTCATTTAAAAGAAAAAGCATGAAGTTGAACTGGGGGAGAGAAAGCTGGAGGAGCATTTTTGTCCCTATGTCTGGCATGACTTCCATTATCATTTATGCCTCTCGGAGTTTCTGGCTTCCTCCAAGACACAACTCAAATCCCATCTTCTGTAGGAGACTTCTCCTGGTCCCCATCTCACTTCTAAAGCTTTCCCTCTGAGATTAAATCCCATGTGAACCCTACATATCTTGTATATACATAGTTGGTTACATAGTTTCCCCTTTAGGCTGTGAGCATCATGAGAGGAGGGACTGATTTTTTTCCCTCTTTCTTTGTATCCCCAGGGCTCAACATAGTCCTGGGAATATACCAAGTACTTAAGAACTGCTTGTTTACAGCCCCGGTGTATATTAATGGGAGAAAATCCAGGAAACAGAGATGAAAAATATAATGGAAAGCATCATATTCTCCCAAGAGCAAGACCTGCCTAGAGGAAATGGTTTGTAGGAGATGTAAGTTTTGATGGAGTGAGGGTATCAGAAAAGGAAAAACAAAAACAAAAAACCATAGAACAATATCTGAGAAGTTAGAGCCAAATAAGGTACCACAATGAGAAGTCAAGAGTTTGCATGAATTCAAGGGGAATGTGGTTGGGGAAAAGAGAGGAGAGGTGCTTTTTTGGAGAAGAGAAAGAAGGCTACCTTTATGGATAATTCTTAGTTCCTCCTGCTGTCTTCTCTACAATGCTTACAGCCTGCAAAACTAGAGATCCAGTAGAATTTAAGCCCTTTCAGATTGGGCCTCCTTAACTTTATCTTTGTTTACCTATCACCTAAGACAGTTCCTCATACATAGTAAGTACCTAATAAGTAATGAATTGATTTGGGGATGTCTAAAATGGAAATAAAAACTTTAAATTACAGGTGAAAAAGACCGGGGCCTACTATTTTCAGAATCAGCAGGAACACAAAATTGGGTACAAACAGCACTGTGTAAAACATAAAAGTCCTACTTTTAGTCTCTTGGAATCATCAACATTCCTGCCTCTGTCAGTTATTAACATGTGACCTTGAGTCTTTCTCCAAACCTCCCTGGGCCTCAGTTTTCTCAGCTGTAAAATGAAAGGGTAGGATTAAATGGCTTCTGAGTTGCTTCCAGATCCAAACCCATGGTCCTATAATAAGGTTTCTTGACTTGGGGTTCACAAAACCTCAAATCTTTCTGTGGCTAGATTCACGGGTTCACGTACTTGGATAAGAAGGACCTTGAATTGAAATTTAGTGTTTCCTTTCATTCTAAGTGTTGACAACAGTATTCTAAGAAGGGATCTATAGACTTTACCAACTTGTCAAATGGGCCCATGACACAAAAACTTTAAGAACTATCCTGTAGCATTTCCAGAAATATTCCATTCCAATGAAAGATGGGTTTCTATTGTTTTTCTGCATGTATCGGTGGCTAAGGTTTTCCCATGACCTGAATAATTTCCAAAGTTAAATAAGGCTCAATGTACAATTGAGCTCAAATGACTCAATATAGTCATTATCTAAAAGTATTCATTTGGTTAATTGCATCCTAAAAAACAAACAAATAAATAAGGAAAAAAAAACCTAGTGGAATTTTCTGTTCATGTAGCTCCCTCATTTGTATGAATTCAGGAAACACCTTCCTTCATAGTGAAAAGGGCCTTGTCATCAATACTTCCATCCAACTTGTCTTAGCTTAGACTTAACATGCAAGATGCATTGTATTTGCAACAATGTTTTTCAAATCACATTCAGCTGAAAGATTCCAATTAGCAAGTTGATCATCAGCACCACAGGCATATGTATGTTAAAGATTATTGCTTTTCTACACCTCTGCTTGACTATAAATTACTGGAAAAAATCTGATTAAAAATATTAATAAATCCTCAGCAATTTTAAAATAAAGTAGGGAAGGGATTCCCTAGAGGCTCCGTAAAAACTTTATAGAAGGTTATCACAATTACGCTGAATGAAATCAATATATTTACATTGTTTTATTCCAGGTTTACCATGTCCCATTATTAAAACAATGAAATGCAATTAATAAATTGTTGGATCATTTTTCTTGTTTTATTTGAAAATGTTTCGGCATATTTTAGCATATCATTTTTAGAGTAGCAAATACTCTAATGTATAACATTAATAAACGGTGATAGACTTTACTATAAATATTGCATCTGTTGCCAAGAAAAGTTACATACAAAAACAGTGCATTGCAAACAGCAGTTCAGTCATTCTTTTGGTGGTACAGACATGGGCCTTCTGTATGATTGTAAGTATCTTTGCACTTCCTGACCCCTCGGCACAAGTAAAATATTGTTTTTTATACACCAACAGTTTGCTGGGTTTAAGGGATTAACACCATATTTGTGGTGCTGGGAGAACACAGAAAATGAAGTGAGCAGCTCTCTTTGTTTAGTGTTTTTGTGCTTTGTTTTGCTTTTTAGGGAAAGGAGATGGTTGGGGGAAGATTTGCAAACTTTTCACACGTACAAACTTGGGTCAAACAATTTGATTGATGAAGGAAAAAAAGTTTTTTAAAGAATTGCTATAACAAAATTTTAAATTTAGGTATTTAAAAATATATCAAGTGGAATATATAGTCTGATTGCTGCAATGAGTACCATGACTTTTTTGATTATAATTGTTAGGAAATCAAAATGGAAAATAAAGCCTCCTAAGGGGAAAATGTATATAAGATAAAAATTTTTGGCTTTGGCACGGTGAAAGTAACCACTGGTATACTCATTTAATTACTTTAGAAGTGCTATTTTCCATTTTTATGAGGATAAATTAGTCATCCTTTATGGGAAGAGATAAATTATTAACATAGAGAGTGACCCATCCTCAAATCTTCCTTCTTTAGAAAATGTAGCTGTTCTCTCTCTTTGCAAACTCAGAGGACTATAGGCATGGGATATTGCAAATATATGAGACTGGATTGAAATGTTATTTACCTTTGATGAAATATTTTTACTCCCTTTTTTTTATTCTCCCCCCTCAATAAGGGATGATTATCTGAGGAGAGAAGGGGAATGAGTAGGGATATACTTGGAAATGAAGATATACAAACAAAAGATGGTAATACCATTTTAAAATAGAAAATAAAAAGAAACAATGTCTTCCCTTGTCCTTCATTATATGGCTCAATCCTGCTTTTCCTTCCACCTTTCCAACTCTTTTCTGTTTACTTTGTTGGCTCCTCTTGGCCCTTTTATCGCTCCTTTGTGTTTTTTCTTAAGATTCAGTCCTTACTATTCTGTACTTCTCTATCCCAACTCTTCCTCTGCCAACTCATCCATTTTTATTACTTAAACCAATCACTTCTAAGCTCTTGGCTTTCAACTTTGTACATCAAGACCTGTAGTCTCACTTGAATTTTAATCTTGTATTGTTTGCTTGTATCATTTCAGAACTACAGAATTTCAGAGTTGGTACAGAATCTGGAGGTTGTCTACTTAATTCTGTATTTTCACAAAAATTTGCTTCTGCACAAACAAATGGTGCTTGAGACTATAGTTAAAGATAAAGAGTCTACTACCTCCCAAGGCTATCTATTTAATTTCGGATCATTCTAATTATTTGAAAGATTTTCCATCTTTTGTGTTGACATCTCTAGCTACAGCTTCTAAATTTTATTTACTTTTTCCCCCTGCAGGCCAATGCATAAAAAGTATAATCCTTCTTTCACACGACAGCCCTTCAAGTATTTGAAAAGAGTTATCATGATCCTAATGTCTTTTCTTCTCTGGGATTATCGATTCTCAGTTGTTTTCAACAGTCCTTGTATAGCATGGTCTTTGGTTGGTAATAGTCTAGTTTATTGATGTCCCTCCTAAAATGTGCTATCTGCCCAGAGTTGAACAGACTAGATGTGGTTTTTACCAGGGTTGAATAAAGCCAGATTATCACTTTCTTCATTTTGGAAAGAATGCCTCTATTAAGGCACCCAAAGAGCAAGCTAGACTTTTTAACTGCCATACCCCATTTCTTTCTACATTGCATTTGTAGTTCAATAATTTCCCTAGTTATATATATATATATACACACACACACATATATATATATATAAAATATATACATACACACATACACACACACACACACATTTATATTTCACATGGGATTTTAGTTGGAACTTAGAGGAAGTCAGACAGTACTGGTCCTGTAGGTAGAATTGGGGAGGGAAAGCATTCTAGGAATGAGAATAGCCTATGGAAATATCCAGAGCTGAGAACTGGAGTGTCTTGTTTGTGAAACAGCCAGGAGGCCAGTGACACTGGATCTAAGAATAAATGTCAGAGAGTAAGGTGTAAAAAGACAGTGATGGTAGGAAGGAGCTAAGTTTTTTTTTTTTTTTGGCAATTGGGGTTAAGTGACTCACCCAGGGTCACACTGCTAGTGAGTGTCAAGTGTATGGTCTGAGGCCAGATTTGAACTCAAGTCCTCCTGACTTCAGGGCCAGTGCTCTATCCACTGTGCCACCTAGCTGCCCCTAAAGGAGCTAAATTTTAAAGGGCTTTGAATAACAAACAGGACATTTTGTATTTGATCCTAACAGGCAATAGGGAGCCACTGGAATTTATTGAATAGGAGTGTGTGACATGATCAGAGCTGTTTTATGAAAATCACTTTAGTCACTGAATAAAGGAAGAATTAGAGTAGAGAGAGACTTGAGGTAGGCAGACCCAACAGCAGTCTATTACAACAGTCCACGTGTGAGGTGATAAAGGCCTCCACTAGAGTGGTGGCAGTGTCAAGGAGAGAAGGGAGTATATGAGAGATCTTGCAAAGCTGAAATTGATAAGCCTCAGCAACATATTGGAAATAGGGTGGGGAAGGCGAGAAAGAATGAGGAATACAGGAAGACTCCTAGGTTTGGAGCCTGAGGCACTGGGAGGATGGTATTGCCTTCTATAGTAATAGGGAAGGTGGGGGCAGAGGGGAGGGCTTAAAGAGAAAGATGAATTCTGTTTTGGACATATGAAGATTAAGATATCTACTGACATCCATTTTGAGGTGTCTAAAAGGCAGATGGAGACATGAGATTAGAGGTCAGTAGAGAGATTGGGCAGAATAGGAGATTTGAGAATCATAAGCATAGAGTTAATAATTAAATCCATGGGAGCTAACGAGATCTCCAAGTGAAATAGTATAGAAGGTGAAGAGAAGAGGACCCAGGACAGAACCCTGAGGGACACCTGTGGTTAGAGATCTGGAAAAGGAAAGGAGACAGAGAAGGATCACTAAGTTTTCTTGAGTTTTCCTTTGAAATATCCCCTGTACCTGCCAAATATCTCAATTCTCAGTGTCATATGAAGGTAGAAACCACGAAAACCATTTTTTGTGTTCTCTACGATTCTTAGCATAGGATCTTGTATATAGTAGTTAACAAATATTGAGTTTGTTGATGAATAAAAGATGCCATTTGTGAGGATCAAATGAAATATACATGTAAATGTTTTGTAAACTCAAAAAGTGTGACGTAAACGCTACTATTATCGTTATTATTACTACCTTATGTTAGGTCCCTCATTACCCCATACTTAAATTACTACCTCTGAAGCCTAGTTCTCCTCTTTGATTTCAGTACACCTTTCATTCTATTCAGTATATTACTGTTCATTTAATATTGGTCAAACACACACCATCAAATGAGTCTCCTACTCAAAAAACTTTAATCATTCTCTACTCTGTAATAGGTGGAAACTTATTTTTCTGATTCTTACATTTTTACATCTTTGGCCCTGTCCTACCTTACAATCTTATTTTCCCACTACTATCTAATTCAGACTTGACCCTAGTCATACATGATTCTATCCTATGTTGTAGCTCATGCCATTCTTATTTCTGTCACTTTGCTCATATGGAGTTATCTTTCCTTTTCTCTTCTATTTTTCTAAATGAGAGAGATAAGGATCGGATCTTTGATTTCACTGATATAGGGAGAAAACTTCCTTTAGCAGTGCAGGTCAACATCTTCTCTCCAACTTATATTTTCAATTAGCCCCCACAGTTTAAAACTGAATTATGTATTTGCATAGTATCTTGAATTGCTTGACATTGGTTAATGTGTTTTAGTCAAATCTCTCCAACGGACCATGGGTCATGACATTTCTGTGTTCCCATTTACTTCACATAATGCTGAGTATAAAGTACCTAATTCAATAAATATTTGATTGATTTAGAAGATGACTAAACTCAATTAAAAACATATTTGTTACATACTACTACAGAGCATTGTTCTAGTTGCAGAGTTCTTGTCTTTGTTAAGTTTGTCTATGTAACAATTTTGCTTAGCAACAGCCATTGATGAAATGTGTCAGACTTTACATTCTGGGAATCTGGTATAACTAGGCTATAGAAATTCCCCAATCTTATAAGTCTTGAAAAATCAATTTATTATGATCAATGAATTGGTTGCCATCAAGGAAAGGTTATTACATCTGTTAATATGTTGAAGAAGAAGAAGTTCATTATTCAGTCCAATTAAATGCAACCAACATTTATGAAAAACCAAATGATATTTATAAAACACTTAGCACAGTACCTGGCACATAGTAGGCACTTTATAAATGCATATATCCTTCCCTCTTCCTCTAAGTGTTGTCACTTTGCCTATCAATACAGAGGTTGTTCTAAAATCCAAAGAAAGCAAAGAGCTGTGGCATTAAAACTTGTCACTAATGATGGATGAATAGGGAAGATGTTTGGGTGGTCCCAAAGCATGGGTGTGGGCTGGATCAGAGGATAAGGGAATGCAAGTATAACCTAGGGCATAGTAGTAGATGAACTCAAAGATCAACAAGGTTAAATTCTTAAGATGAAGATTAATGAGCATTATTTGCAATGACTGTGTGAACCAAGTCTGTTGACTATATAGCATAAATCTAGCATATTTTACACATATGCACATACACATTTTTGGAATCCAGCTCTGAGGTTTCCTTAGTGCAGAGATGAATTGGTAAGGAAACTTCCCCTTACAATGCAGATCTGAGATCATTCTGCAATTTAGAATCTTAGAGAGTTTTCTGGAGAATTGAATGATTGACAGTATTTGTTATATTAGTATTTGAACATAGGTCTTTCTGAATCTAAGACTAGCTCTCTTTCTGTAGTATACCATGCCAAACTCCCCTCCCCACATATATACTCTCACTCACACACTGATATTTATATCTATATATTCATCTGTATTCATTTGACTCTTATGATGTGTTAAGTAGGTATTAAATGCATTAACCCTTATCACTTCAGCTAGTACTGGGATTCATGATAAATGAAGTTTCTTGAGGTTGTCTTTTTTTCTTTGATTCATTACATATTTCCTAAAAAAAATTTCTATCTAAAATTTAAAAAATAACCACCCTGATGTTCAACTTTTTGAAATTATATTTAACTTTACTGTACAAATAGAGATATAACTAATACTGAATCATTTATTTAGTAGTGTACAATCCAAAATCATTCCAACAAAACATGATTTCAAAACTGTCCATTGTACTCTCCTTGAATGATGAGCAATTGGTACTCTTAAAATTATAGTTGACCTGTTGTTCATCTTCATTCAAGGTCACAAAAACAGATTTTAAAGCTTGACTGCCCATCTGCTTAACTTGGCATAATTAATAAATAGCTGCCAGATGCTGTACTAATCCCTGTTTTTAGCTATCTTTTGACAGGTGATTTTTTTCCCCCTAAAACTGGGAAGCTGCACAACCTAGCAAGCCATCAGTCACAAGGGATGGCAGTGGAGATGGGGTGTGTGATCATTTCCAGTAAGCAATAATCATGATCCCAGTTGCTAAAAGCAAAATCTTATTAAGCTCTATGTTTGTAGCATTTGCTATGTGGGCTCTTAGTCTGAGCCCATGGTACTGTTGCTAGGGGAAAGATGTTGGACAAAATGACATTGAAGTTTCCTTCCAACCCTAATTTTCTAAGCTAATATTCCTAGAGATATCTTCAGAAGCAACTATAGCATTCTGATAAAAAGCCTTATTTTTTCATTTTGCTAAATTTTTTTGGCCTTTAAAGACCATTGTCTTCTACATATGTCTTCTATGGGTTGATGACTGAGCCCATGTAAAGCAAAATATAGGAGTAGACATTACAGAGAATTGTGAGATATGAGGTGTGTCCATGAACTATTTTATCTTTTAAACAAATATGCCAGAATATATGCAATTAATTTTTATTTTCTGCAATGGTGTCCTTAAGAAGCTGTATACTTATGGCAATGATGATTCCATTGCTCCATTTCGGAAATAATCTTCTTATCCACATTGTGAAATGTATAAAAAAATCATTATTTATTTATAGAAAGACAAAATTTTATAGTCACACTTCATTTTCTTACAAGTAGAACACAGCTGGTCTAATGTTGAGAGAAAGGAATAGTCAATGGGTTGACTAAGGACTTTACTGGAATCTTGTTGTCAGAAGAACCCAAAGAAGGTGCCCCTCACACACTTAATGAACTCCGTGAGGTGAACTTATGAGAAGATGAACAAAGTTTGTGCAAGATAGTCATGAATGGGTTATGAACTCCATTATTGAAAGGAGTTTCCATATTCATGGGATCAGAGGTCCACTTGAATAACAAAAAAAACCACTGTTGTTATAAAATATTATACATACATACATACATAATACATAATTACATATATTTATAAAAATATTTATTTTGAGGTAAAATACCTTGAGGTCAGAAAGACCCGGGTTTAAGTCCTATTTCCAACATGTATTGGCTTTATGATCCTAAGCAAGTCATCCTAACTCCTCTAAGAGTATGGGTTATAGAGAAGGTACTGACCTGTGCTGGTAGAGGGGGCTTCCTCAGCAGGGCATTTCTTAGACCAATGAAATCACAGATCCAGTCCTTATCCCTATCACTACAAAATAATTTGAACAGCTTTGAAGATCCACTTAATTCACTGAATAAATCAAGTTCATGGTGCATTAATGAATGGTCATGAAAGCTTCACACTTATACAATATATATCAGATTTGGCCCATTGACATTTATTTATTTATTTATTTGATTTGCAAAGGCAGACTTAGAGTGACTGTTTATGGTACTTTTGAAAGTCATATGTCAGCCATCAGGTGGTTACTTGTATTAACTACTTGGGCCAAATGATTAGGCTTGCCCTAGGTCTGAACAATTGAGCAACTAGAAGAATATAACCCATGATAAAATTACTTAGTACTTGCTCTACAAAATAAAAAAAGTATGTGCATACATACACATGTGTATACATACATACATATCCACACTGGATTTTTTTTTCTGCCTTATACAACTTGTTTTTTTTTGTCAGAAGATTGGCTATCATCCTTCAGGTACCCCCAGGCACATGAATATGACTTGAGTTACATAAAATTCTATGATGATCTTTTTCTAATCAAAAGAGAATTCCTTGGAAACCATTTTCATTGATTACAATTAACTTCCCTGCCCTCTAATTAATGGCTAGCCTCTTCAGAACTTTGCTATGGTAGGCTTACAGCAGGTTTTAGAGAAAGCCTTTTGCACAAAACATTTAAAAAAAATCTAAACACTTTAAAACAGTTGAACAGAGCAAAAGAGTATTTAAGTAGTCCAATGATTTTCTCCCGTGTACAAAGCAAATGAGTCTTGCTTGAGGATGCAACTGATAACCTGGATAATGGGTAAACTTTTATTATCCCCTAAAACTGATTTAATGCAAGGCACCATATGGCATTCATAGCAGAGAGACTAATAGAACCAATTGCCATGTCCTGTTCTAGCGAGTGAACAAAAATGTCTGTCTGATCCTGGGGTATAATTAACTGGCATATGTAAAAGGAAAAACACAACTGAACTAGCCCCAATCTTCCTTCTGTCTCAATGTTCAAGAAAGATGGGCAAAAAAGTAGCAAGTATTTCTTGATATAGCAAGCCAGAGTAGCCATGGCGGGCTGGGATTACCTTGGTGTCTTTCCTTCTGCATGCTCTGCTCCAGCACCCTCAACCAGAGAATGCATCCAGTATACTGATTTAAATGTTTTCTCAGGCAGATTCTGCCTTCCAGTGTCTACATAACCAAGCTTTATAGGAGTTGGAGCATGTTTATCAGAAAAGGGAAGCAGGATCATATTTTTAGAGCCGGAAGAGACATTGGAGGTCATTAAGTACAATTCTCTCATTTTACAGATGAGAAAACTGAGGCATAGAGAAGTTGTGACTTGGACTGGATTATATAGCTAGGTAAGTGTTTGAGGCTGGATTCAAGCCCAGGTCTTCTTGACTCCAGGTCAGTTCGCACTACAGACTGTATCATGTTGTCTCTAAGGAGGCTGTTGAGCTGGATGCCAGCAGGCACAGCTAATTGCCACATGCCTGATAATGTGAGACCCATGCTGTATAGGAGAGCTGTTAAACTAAATTGTGAATCTAATTTCCTCCCCACCCTCTCAATCCCCTGAATTCAAGGTGATAGATAGAGGGAGTGCTGGGGCAGCTAAATGGCTCAGTGGATAGAGCATTGGGTCTGGAGTCAGGAAGACCTGGATTAAAATCTGGCCAAAGAAGCTTACTAGCTGTGTGACCTTTGGCAAGTCACTTAAACTGTCTGCCTTAATCCACTGGAGAAGGAAATGGCAAACCACTACAGTATCTTTGCTAAGAAAATCCCATGGACAGTATGGTCTATAGGTCATGAAGAGTTGAACACAACTAAACAACAACAATGACAAAGGGGGGGGTGTTATATTACTAAAGTGCATTTAGGCCTCTTTTGTCCCAATCAGAGAATAGTAAGGCTCATCTGCTGCCTACTACCCCCAAACATTCCTTATTTCTCCATGTTGTATACTTTTCTCTTGAGCTGACTTATTCATGTATTTCTCTTGAGCTGACTTCTCTCATAAGATTTAGCTTTGTGATCCTAACAATTCTTCCATTAACCTTTTTAAAATGCATTCTCTGGAATCTTAGGAGTTCATAAGAAACTATGATTGTCATTCTTCCCTTCCGAATCTGTTACAGCTGCTTAAAAAGCATAGATGCATTTTATTTTTTAATCTTTATCTTGTATATGTTTTGAAGAAGAAAAGTTTTTGTTTAAGAAACTAGTCAAATATTGGTCTCACTGCAGATTTTAGAAAGAAAGATGCAGTGATGTGCTGGCACAGTCTATGTTTACTCTCATAGAAAGCTCCTGTTTTTATTCTATTTTTTTTTACCTGCCCAGCTGTAATCTAGTATATGTACTTTAAAAAAAAATCCTCTCAGGCATTTAAACATGTAACACATAGGATATTTATTCAATGGAGGTATTCACTTTATTATACTTCTTCAGGTAAACAAAGTTAAAAACGTATCACCTTCATTCTTCACTTATAGCTTTTTTGAATCATTTAAATATAATTCTATTTAATTGTATTGAAATGATTGTTTATACTGTAGATAACTTTTTCTGCTATGAAATGGAAATACTCATTTAAAACTCATTAAATCTGAATTATTTTTCAAATGTAATTTTTACTTTTTTCTGCATTTATTTTGACTATGGGGGCCATGACATGTAAATAAATGGAATAAAAAATAGTGATTATAGGAATATTTATAGACATATTTATATTGTATACAATAGCTTTTGCACTATTTTCATATGATCTTAGATTTAGCACTAGAAAGGACTTTGGAGGTCTTTTAGTCTTAGTGTTTAAACTTATATCTAAGGAACCTGAGGACCAAAGAGGTTAATAATAATAGCTAACATTTACATTGTATTTTACACATATTTTCTTTTTGATTCTTATAAAAACACTGTGATTTAGGTACTATTATCATCCTCATTTTACATATGAGGAAACAGGGCAAGTGAAATGACTTAATCAGAGCAGTATGGTTACTGAGTATCTGTGGCAAAATTTGAGCTCAGGTTTTCCTTATTTAAAGTCCAATAACATTCTAGTCCCTGAATTATCTAGCTGCTTTTATGTTATATAACTTATCCCAGGTCAAGTGCTAGTTAATAGCAGAATGGAATTTGAACCCAGATCCTCAGATTCCAAATTCAGTGTTCTTCCACCTAAACAATGCTACTTTACTTTTCTTTCTTACAAAAAAAAAAAGCGTTCACCTCCTAAAAATCTTTCTTAATTATTCTTTAGCTAGAAGCATATTTACAAGCTAAAATCACATGGGATTATTTAACTTATATTAGAAATCTGAGTCCCAGTTGTTTCACCTTTCCTTTAGGGAATAATTACAGGGTTTGAAATACAAAATTTAACATAAATAGGCACCTAGATTTTTCTAGGTATAGACACCAAGTCAGTTGTTTACTGGAACCAGCTTTTTTCAACTCGTGAGAGCTGATTGTTAAATTTTCAACGTGAGGAGTTATACCTCAGAAATCAGCACATGCTATAAATAAGTGCTTGATGTGTCTTTTCTTCCTCTTTTTTAAAATGGTATTTTATTTTTTCCAGTTACATGTAAAGATAATTTTTACCATTCATTTAAAAAAATTTTGAGATCCAAATTTTTTTCCTTTCCTCCTCATTCCACTCCCCTAAAACGGTAAGTGATTTGATATAGGTTATATATGTGTTTGATTTATTTTCTTGTTGACTTTCTAGATATTAGAAAATTATAGCAAAAATGTTAATAAGGAAATTAAACTTTAAAATGTGTCACATAAACATTTTTCCCCCTTGGAGAACCAGTTGCTAAATATTTATCAGTACATTGTTACTTCAAGTCAATGTATCTACTTTACCCAAAGACCTTTCTATCAGCAGTTAGGAAGGTAGAATTTTAGTGATCATCTTGTCCAGTTCCCTTATTTTACTGTTGAGGAAACTGTGATCTAGAAAGGCTAAGTGACTTTCCCAAGATCACACAGGTAGTTAATGGCAGACCAAGGTCTTTTGACTTTTGGTTCAGGGTTCATCCTAAGCCATCATTTCCAGTAAGGAAGTCAAATCAGTCATGTTTACCTTTATTCAAATAATCAATTATTTTGTCTATTTGCCTTTAAAATTTTTTTATCCAGTTGGGCAGCATTTATTGGCATATATTTCATTCAAGTATTCAAGCTAAAATTTTATATAAATATTGTAGCAGAATTAAATTTTCCACCAGCATGCCATATAATACATATATTACTTTCCTATTTTAATTCTTTAGATAACTATACATAACAAATTTACTTTTTAAGCTGCCCAGCTGTAAAATAATAATCATAATTTTATGCACTTAAAATTTAAAATTTTACAAGTGACATTCCTCATAATAATGCTGTGAAGATGAGTAGAAATCCATTTCTGTCCAAATAGGATTACTTTCATGGAGGAAGTAACATTTGAGTTTGGATTTGATGGAAGGATAGGAATTAAAAAAGCAAAGAAGGAGACATTCCAGGCATAGTAAACAAAATGAGTTAAGGCACAGAAATGGGAGAGTATTGGACATGTTCATGTGGCAGCCACTATTCTAATTCAAATGGTGCATGTTGTATGGAATGGAGTAATATAGCAAAGGAAGGGTCTGACTCTTCATGACTCCATTTAGAATTTTCTTGACAAAGATACTGGAATGTTTTGCCATTTCCTTCTCAAGCTCATTTTGTAGGTGAGAAACTGAGGCAAATAGGGTTATGTGACTTATCCAGGGTCACACAGCTTTTAAGTGTCTGAAGTCAGATTTGAATTCAGGAAGATGAATCTTTCTGACTCCAGGCCCAGCAATCTACCAACTGCACTACCTAGATATGTGTATATGTGTGTATATGTACATATATATATATATATATATATATATATATAAAATATATAAATATATGTATGTATCCACAATACATACATATATACATATACCTACACACATATACATACAACAGTAGTATGTGTGAGGTGAACATAGGGTCTAATGAAATCATTTTTGTTTTATTTTTTGTTAAGTATCAGAGAGATGGGCATGTTTGAAGGCCTCAGGGAAGAAAACAATTGATAGAAGGGGCTTAAGATTAAAGAGAGAGGGGGGATGATTGAGGATACAGTATTCTAGACTAGAGAATATGGGAGAGGATAGGATCAAGTACACATGATGAGGGCCTGGCCTTAGTAAGAAGAACCACATCTTTGTCAGATCCTGGGAAAAAGGAGGAAAGAATGAGAGATGATTTCAAGAGGTTTTGAGATGAAGAAAATGGGAGGAAAGGTAGCTTCTCTTAAATGGCCATGATTTTTTTTTCAGGAAATTAAGAGGCAAGGTCCTCAACTAAGACAAGGAGATGGAGGGAGAGGTCTGAGCAGCTTGGGAAGGGAAGAAAAGGTCTGGAATAGGTCTTATTTCTCTAAGGAGTGAAAGAGGAATTAATTTCAGAACCGAAGGACTTCCTTGTTCAGTGAGGGCTCAGTTGGGTTTAAATAACAAGTCTCTAAGATGCCCAGTCTTGATGGTTGAGAGGTTTCTTCTAGCTGTATTGAATTCATGAATAGAAGAAGAGGAGGGGGATGTTGGGAGTAATCTAAGACTGAGGTTTGGTAAGAGAAGTGTGGTGAAAGGACAAGAAGGCAAGAGCAGAGGACAACGTAGAGTGGAGTGGGCTAACTTTTGGACTCAGGTAGAGAGGGAGGAAAATGAAATCAGAGCACAGCCTGAAAAACCACCAAGGGGTAGGGGGACTGGAGGTCTTAATAAGGACGAATAACTGTTACAGGAGAAGTGAAACATAGAGAGGGGGAGTGATAGATGATGGTCAGAGGAATGTCCAAATAGTTGTGGAATGGGAACACTTGGGTGGTTAATTACAATATCTAGTGAGACCCTCCCTACACATGGTTGAAGTGAAGTGGAGTAATGAATGTGATCTCATGAGGTTGAAGGATTAGGAGAGTACAGAGTTTGGCATAGCATTTACATGGATGCTGAAGTCCTCTAGTATAAAGGTAAGAATTAAGGAAGTGCTAAACTCGATACAGAAAAGAGAATGACCTGGGAGTTGGCATTCAAAGGCTAGCATATATTTTGATTGGTTCAGAAAATTTTAATTGAGTGGGCTCCAAAATGGAAAAGGATTCTGATGAAGCAAAGGGATGAGTTAGCAAGTGAAAATGGGAAGCAAGGAGTATTTCCACTTCTCCACTGCTCCTGAAATGGCCACGTCTACTGGCTACTCTATGGCTACATCCATGGTCTCCAGACCGAAACACTTTTCTCTAGCTACCAGTCCCCCTTTAGAATGCAAGCTCCTTTAAGCCAGTCACTGTCTCCTCTTATGTATTTATATTTCCTAGTATTTAGCACATATTAAGTGCTTAATAAAGATTTTTCATTCCTTCCTTCTTAGTTTTCTCTGCATATAAAGCAGAACAATTTTTGAGAGAATCCTAGGGTTCACCCGTAGACCATGTGACTAGTGATTTTTTCCAATCCCCTCTCACAACCTCCCTACCCTGAGATTGTCCCAATTCCTGCCCATTGCACGTTAGGTATAATGTACTTGTTTTGTGGCCCCTGTTTTCTTTTAGTACATACTCTGGTTATGCCTTGCTATAGAATCATCAATCATGGTTCTGTAAGGAATCTCAAAGATATAATATAGGATTTAGACCTAGGTCAAACTTTAGAAACCATTTTCATCTTAAAAATGAAAAAAAAATTGAAGCTTACAGAAACATAGCAACTTGTCCAAGGACATCCAAGTAACAAATATCAGAGTCAAAATTTGAACACAAGTCCTCTGACTCCAAAGTTAGCATTTTTTTCTACTACATAATGTTTTGTATATGATTGATTTTCCTACTTTCAAATTAGTATTTTATACATGAGGCATTAGTGCCTCAAAGAATTTAAGTAGATTGCCCAAGGTCAGGGGTTGGAAAGGGAAGAATCAGAACTCACATTTCCTACTAGTTAGCATAGTGTTCATTCCATTACAATATGCTGTCTCTTCATGTTTACCCAAGCCTGCATACTTCTTTTGGTGGGGATAACCAAGTTCACGAAAATATTAAAATAAAAGAAAATTTAAATTCTACTCTAAAAACATTTAAAATGTTGTGCCCCATTTGCTAACCTAAAACTTGGCATCCACATATGTTGAGTCACTTAACAATTTGAATTACTTGCAAAAAATGGATAGAGATTGGGAGGAGCTGTGAATTGATGCATCCTAATGAAATCTTAAAATAAAATGCTTTCTTCCGAGTGCAACTTTCAGTCTTGTTGGATGACTTACTTGATTGAAAATTACTTGAGAAAAATGAAATTGTAAATTATCTTAAATTTCCTGAAAGCCTGTGAAATACCTATTTTAAGTGTGAAGCTGTTGAAGGCTTATTCAGAATGGGAATAAGATGAGAAAACAAGGTAAATAGATACTAGAGAGGCCTAATATTCCTTAAAGCAGACCAACAAAAAACATTGACTCAATGGGATGGATCATCTGTATGCAACAGTTTCCAGGGGTGGGTAACCTGCAGCCTAGAGGCCACATGTGGCTTCTGGGTCCTTGGGTGCAGCCTTTTGATTGAATCCAGGTTTACAGAAGAAATCCTTTTATTAAGGGGATTTGTTCTGTGAAGATTGGATTCAGTCAAAGGGCCACACTTGAGAACCTAGAGGGCCATATGTGGCCTCTAGGCCACAGGTTCCCCATCCTTGGTAGCCTTTTAAACACTTTCCCAATATCTTTAGGTTTGCCAAAAGTTCAATCATCTCACAAAACTCACTGGCAGCATTCACATTTTCAAGTAAGTAAAAATGACCCCTTCCAAAATGAACTATTTCCATCTTTTTCTGTAGCTGCTCTCTATTTTCAGTAAAAAGAGCACCCTTATCTGCCTGAGATGTATAAAATCAAAGTTTCTTTCTTTACAGCTGCCCATAAAGCCCTAACAATGTTTTCAGTTGCTTTTGGGTCTTCAGCCTGACTCATATCAAAGCCACCAGAAATTATTTTAGGCCCCAGTTTAGTGCTTATGTTCATGCTTGCCAAAGGAACAAGCTTTATAAAAATGTATCAAATATATCTCAGTTCATTTCCACAATCTAAAAGCAGCTAACTGTCTAATGGTGTGAAGTGTTGAGTCAACTACAATAAAATGAGAGCTACTTAGCCATAATTCCTTGTACTATGAGAATTTATAATCCAATGAATGGATGGATGGACAAATGAATAGATGATTTAAAAGGCACTTATTAAGCACCCAATATATGCAAAGCACTATGATAAATCCTAGGAGTAAATATTGAAAAGACAAGCCTAGGGAGGGGAGCATAGCCAATATGGTAGAGTAGAGGAATCACTCAAATGATTTTCCCAACATTCCCCTCCAAACAACTTTGAAATCATGTCTCATATAAAATTCTGGAACAGCAGAGTCAACAAAAGGTCAGGGTGAGACATTCTTCCAATCTATGACAACTTAGGAGGTCAGAAGGAAAGATTTGTAACATTGGGATGGAGATTAGCCTAGAGCCCATGTGGATGCAATACCAGTAATGAGACTCAGTGGTGGTGACAGAAGCAGTGGCAGCTTTGGGATCTCTCAAGTCAGAGACAGTAATGGGATCTGGCAACTGGTCTGAAAGAAATTAGACTCCCCCTGTGCTAACACTGAGCATAGGGCAGGGTAGTGTTTGGGAACTTCATTGCCTATGTCCACTTCTGGGTCACAATTCAAGGGCAGAGAGGAGAAATTTTGTTTAAAAGGGAACAGGGACCCTGAGGAGCAGTATGGCTTCTGGTCCCAGGAGTTCTGAGGAACAGTATTGATTGTGATCCCAACGTATTAGGGACCCTCTTCCTGGGTAAGGACAAGAGCATAGACCAGAAGAGCAGTGATCACACCTCTCCCTGGATCATTTTGGAATTACCAAAAACTTTCAAATTCCTGGAACTAACCCTGAAAACAACAGTGCAAAAAAGCCTGAAGTTTGGTATAGGACCCCTTAACCCCATACCAGAAACAGAGCCCAACTTTAATATAAAGTTCAAAGTCCTGAAATAGCCTGGAAAAATAAGTAAGCAATAAAAAAGAACCTGACCAAAAAAGCTACTATGACAGGGAAGATCAAGCTAGAAACTCAGAAGAAGATGATGATGTCAAAACAACCAAAAGCAAAGCCTCAAAGAAAATGTGAATTGGACACAAGCTCAACAAAAATTCCTGGAAGAGCTAAAACAGATTTTGAAGATCAAATGAGAAGGGTAGGGATAAAACTGGGTAAAGAAATGAGAGCAAGGGAAGAAAATTATGAGAAGATAATTAACAGTATGGTTAAAAAAAAAGACACACACACACATAGAAAAAAAAAATGGGAAAAAAATAACACCTTCAAAAACAAAAATGGCCAAATGGGAAAAGAGGTACAAAAGCTCAATGAAGAAATAATTCCTGAAAAATTGGAATTGGGTAAATGGAAACTAATGTCTCCATAAGACTTCAAGAAACAATAATGAAGTCAAAAGAACAGAAAAAAAATAAAAGAAAATGTGAAAAGTCACACTGGTAAAACAACTGATCTGGAGAATAGATCAGGGAGAAATAATTTAAGAATTATTGGACTATCTGAAAGCAAAGTGCCTAGATGATATTTTGAGAAATTATAAAGGAAAATAGCCTTGATATTATAGAACTAGAGAGTAAAATAGACATTGAAAGAATTCACTGATCACTACCTGAAAGAGATATCCAAATGAAAACCCCTAGGTATATCATAGCCATTAAATTCCAGAGATTTCAGATCAAAGAGAAAATGCTTCAAGCAGCCAGAAAGAAACCATTCAAACATGATAGAGCCACAGTCAAGATCACACAAGATTTAGTAGCTTCCATGTTAAAGGACTGGAGGACTTGGAATATGATACTCTGGAACGCAAAAGAGCTAGGATTACACCAACAAAAAAAAACCTACCCAGCAAAACCAAGTAGAATCCTTTGGGGTGGGGGTGGATATTTAACGAAATAGAGGACTTTCATTAATGAAGAGACCAGAGCTGAGCAGAAAATTTGATTTTCAAATACAAGACTCAAGGGAAGCATAAGAAGGTAAACATGAAAGAGAAATAATATGAGACTCAATAAGGTTAAACAGTTTACATTCCTATATGGGAAGATGATACATTTAACTCCTACAATTTTTTCATTATTATTAGGGCAGTTAGAAGGATTCTACATAGATAGAGGACATGGGAGAGGGTAGATTGTATTGGAATGATCTAAAAAATGGATGGGCAATCAAGAGGAATGTATTGGGAGAAGGGAGAGGAAGAATGGGGAAAATTAACTTACATGAAATAGATGTGCAAGGAAGAGCTTTTACAATGGTGGGGAAACTGGTGTGTATGGGGGTAGGCAGCACTTGAAACTCATCTTATCTAAATTGATTAAAAGAGAGAAAATACACATACACATGGCTGGGTATAGAAACCTATCTTCCCCAATGGGGAAGTAATAGAGGAAGGGGATAAGAGAAAGGAGGGTGATAAAAAGGAGGGCTGCTAATGGAAGGCAGGGGTCAGAAACAAAACAGACTTTAGAGGATGGACAGGATAAAAAGAGAGAAAGAAGGATAAACAGAAGAAGATAATTGTGAATGATAGGAGAAAATAGACAGCAAAACTATGCTAGTAGAGAGCCTCAGCTTCCCCCTCTTAGAGCTAGATAAATATAACTATAAGATAAATAATGAGGAAACAAAACTATCACTCTTTGAAGAAGATATGATAGCTTACTTAGAAAACCCCAAAGATTCAACTAAAAAACTGGTTGAAACAATTAACAACTTTAGCAAAGTTGTAGAAAATAAAATAAGCCCACATAAATCATCAGCATTTCTAGGTACTACTAATAAAAACCAACAGGAAGAGATAGAAAGAGAAATTCAATTTAAAATAATTGCAGTCAATATAAAATACTTGGGAATCTACCTGCTAAGACAGACTAAGGGACCACAGTTACAAAATACTTTTCACACAAATAAAAAACAGATCTAAACAATTGAAAAAATATTATTTGCTCAAGATTATACTGAACCAATAAAATAAAAATGATAATCCTACCTAATTTATTTATTCAGTGCCATATCAATCAAACCAAAGAATTATTTTATAGACCTAGAAAAAAGAGAAAAAAAGTTCATCTGCAATAAAAAAAAAATTCGAGAGAAAAGGTGGCTTGGCAGTTTCAGATTTCAAACTATATTACAAAGTAGTTTTCACCAAAATAATCTGTTACTGGCTAAGAAATAGACTGGTGGATCAGTGAAATAGATTAGGTACAGAATACACTGTAGTAAATGACCAAAGTAACCTACTATTTGATAAACCCAAGATCCAAGCTTTTGGGGAAAGAACTCACCAGTTGATAAAAATTGCTGGGAAAACTGGGAAGCAGTTTAGCAGAAATTAGGCATATATCAACAACTCTTATTGTATACTAAGATAAAGTCAAAATGGATAAATGATTTAGACTTAAAGGGTGATATCATAAGTGAATTATGGGAGCATGGAAAAATTTACCTGTCAGATCTGTGGATAAAAGAAGAGTTTATGAACAAAGAAGAGGTAGAGAGGATCATAGGAAGTAAGACGGATAATTTTGATTATATGAAATTAAAGTTTTTGCAAAAACATAACTAAAGCAACCAAAATTAAAAGGAAAGTAGGAAGCTGGGGAAAAATTACAGCAAATTTCTCAGATAAAGGCCTGGTTTCTTAAATATATGGGGAACCGAGCCAAATTTGTAAAAATATGAGCCATTTGTCAATTGATAAATGGTCAAAAGATACAAACAGGCAATTTTCAGAAGAAGAAATAAAAGCTGTCAGCAGTCATATGAAAAATTGCTCTAAATCATTTTAAATTATTGAAGCACAAATTAAAACAACTCTGAGATACTGAGATGCCCCTGAATTACTAATTTTTAATGATGGCTCATGCCCATCACATGTGCTTCCTCACTGCCTATGGGGTCAACTTCAGTTCCTCAGAGATTATAGTATTCTGTGACTTGTATTCAGATATCATTGGAAGAATATTGACATTAAAAGATACGTCTTTGTTTTGGTGAGAAGTTTGAAGTAGTCAAATAATTTCACAATTTCTCAAAGTGAATTTAGTCCTTTTTTCCTCTTCAGTTGTGGACCAAGCTTACTGTCCATTTTCAGTGTTTGTCAAAGATATATGCATTGATGGTGCAGTTCTACAGGTGGTCCATGTCCAATAGCATATCATATAGTCTGGATAATAGACATTCTTTATCCACTTATATACACATGATAATTTGTGTCTAGTTATAATCTTATTTTCACATATCCCTTTGTATCTAGTTAGGCTGAATACTTTCCAGGGATTATGGGTTGCATGAGGGAAGGGATGTTGAAATGTTCATGATGTTATCTATAAACATTGACCTAAAACATGAGGGTAGAGTAAGGCATGTACATTAGGTACAAGTTAAAGGCTAGTATGCCTTTATGTGTGGGTTATGGGTTACATGGGTTATATTGGGATAATTTCATGTCCCCAAGAAATACATGGCTGAAGATAAATTTATAGACGAGAAAACAGAGACACAAAGGTCTAATTTCAATCACAATAAACTCACAAGTCAAGAAAAACTCAACTTACATGAACAATATCACACTTAGAATCAGTATGAAGTATCCCAGACTCTAAGAGTTTGATGAGATCCCAAAGGTTACCTACTTTAATTCACACCTGAGAAAGAATATCTCTTATCACATCCCCAACCTCCAGTGATGGGGAAACTACTGGTGTCTGTAGCAATGCATTCCACTTTAGGAAAATTCTAATCATTAGGAAGATTTTCCTGATGTCAAATTGAAATCTATCTCAATGTAAGTTCTATTTATTGTCAAGTCAAGTCAACAAACATTTAAATGCTTACTATGTCCCATGTATTATGCTAAACCCTAAGAAAACAAATTCAAGCAAAAAGCAAGATTATCTCTGATGTCAAGAAGTTTACATTCTGATGGAGGAAGTCAAGATATAAAAGGGATTTGAAGAGAGGGAGGGAAGGGAGGGTAGATGAAGGGACCCATCAGGGAAGCATTGTAGAGAAAATCTGAGAGTCATAAGTGTTGTATGAAGAGGAATGGTCTTAGTTTAGTCCTTTGGGGCCAAGAAAAAACAAATAATAATCCCCATTCCCATATAAAGTCCTTTCAAATACGTGATAATAGATTTCATTTTCCCTCTAATTCTTTTCAATCTAAACACAGCCAGTATCTTCAAAGAATCTTAACATGACACAGTTTCTTGATGATGTGGTCACCTTCTTTTGACCATGCTCCAGGTTATTCATGTACTTACTAAAACATAATACCCAGGTCTTAAACACACTGTTCCAGATGAGACCCTACCCAGGCAGAATGCAGCAGAACGATCATATTCATCATTCTGGACACTACCATCCAAATTTAATGAAGCCTAAGATGGTGTTAACTTTTTTGGCTACTACATATATCAATGATACCGAACTCCTATTGAACTTACAATTGACTAAGACCCTTAGGTCTTTTTTCGCATGAATAGACATCTATTCACTGCCTCCCTCATACATTTGCACGTGGAGTAGATTTTTGAACACACGCCTAGGACTTTATATTTGTTCCTATCATTTCATAATATATAATGGTCATTGGTTGTGACCTTAAAAAACTTGGTGGGTTCTATCTCATTCTTTCCAAATATGCTGGTGCATAAATTGCAACTATTTTCACAGTGAACACTTGGCAAATATTGATCATGAGCATTACAATATAAAGTGACCAAATATATAATGAAATGATGTTTCTTATTGTTTTGGGTGCATGATGAAACTAACTCTACCATTTCTTCATTTTTCTCTTCAAGGAGAACCTGCAAGCCATGCAGAGGGTGACACAGTTGATAGAGGGTTGAACTTCGGGTCAGGAAGATCCGAGTTCAAATTTGGTCTTAGATATTTACTAGCTCTGTGATCCTGGGCAAGTCATTTATTTTCTGTCTGTCTCAGTTTCTTCATTTGTAAAATTGGGATAATAATAGCACTTACTGGAGTAGTTGTAAGGCCCAAATGATATCGTGTTTGTTAAGCAATTTGCAAACTTTATAAATGATAGCTATTGCTATAATATTATCCTTCCATTTAGCTGCATGTTCCTTCTTTTTTCTAATTTTGTTTATGGCTAGAATGTCAAGATTGATATGTTATTCAGCTCCTCTGACTAACAGGATTGACATTTGTGGATCACTGGACAAAGATGTCCCGTGTAGAGTAACAACAGCCTAGTCAGAATTTATAGATTTTTTAAAAACGTGTTCATAATCTTCATTTTCTCTTCTTTCTTTTATGCTATTGTCTGGTACAGAAGCCCAAGAGGGTTATATAGAACCTGGGGACATTTTTTTATGACAGCATTCTTTCCTTCTTGGGCTGCCATAAGTTCATCACCAAATGACCAGCCTCTTGGTTATGAACTTCTTTGTATTTAGCTAGGCCCACTCTCAGGAAGATCCTTAATTTGTTTTTATGACTGTATTAGCTTCATCCTCACCTGAGTGCCCTTTATTATGCTTTCTCCTTTACTTAATGCATATCTTCATAGACACATCTGCTCTTAATATACAAAGTTAGAGTTAGCTAAGGGACATAATTTACAAAATGCTGGAGTTAGAGCCAGGAAAACCTGAGTTTGACTCCTGCCTCACTAACTTGGTAGGCAAATCGCTCAACCTCAGTCATAGCTTCCTCATTTATAAAATGGAGACAAAAATAATATTTATCTCACCATGAGATTATGAGGATCAAATGAGATCATGTATGTAAAACATGTTTCACACTTTAAAATGCTATATAAATCTTTTCTATTATTGTTATCTCCCTTTCCTTTATCTTTTATTTTATTTAAATAAGGTTTACCGTTTCACGAGCATATTCTATTCATGAGCTTTGTCTAATCAAGTCTTATTACCCAAGATATCAAGAATACACTATTTCGATATCTTAGACACGATCTAGATACCTAAATTCTCTTCACAAGTGCCTCTTTTTAAACCTGTCATTCACTTCTTATATTTTGCTTTCATTGCAATTCAAAACAATTCAATACAGTACAATTAAAAAAATTTTTTTTAAATGCTTTCTATGCTCCTAGTACGAGCAGTAGATCCTAAGGTATACAAAGAAAAAAATGAAAAGACCCTGCCCTCAAGGTTCTTCTATTCCAAAGTATACATGGATAAGTAAATATAAATTAGATATAATATAATTTTGGAGGTGGTGAGGGGATTGGGAAAATCAGGAAAGAGCTCTTGTAGGAGGTGATACTTGAGCTGAACCTTGAAGGGAATTGGAGTTTTCACAAGGTAGAGGCGAGGACGGGGAATGTAGTCATTCCAACAGGCAGAAATAAGGAAAGAAAGCATGGGGGACTGGATGTATAAAGGCTGTATATATTTAGAGAGGTAGATGATGGAATTTATACATAGGAAACAGAAAATTAGCTAGTTGGACTATCAAGTGCATGAGGGGATGTAAGTGTAATCAGCTTGGAAAGATGGGCTGAAAGAAGATTGTCAATTGCTTTAAATACAAAAAAAATTGCATTTTATCTTAGAGTTAATAGGGAACCACTGGAGCCTTTTGAACAGGAGAATGGATCTATATTTAGAATTTATATTTTAGGGATATAAATTTGGAAGATGTGTGGAAAATGAATTAGAGACCTTCCTAGTATTCTTCAGACAACCATCATGATTTTTCTCCTATTCTTCTCACCAATAATATATTAGCGCTTTCCTGGCTAGACTGATAGTTCCTTGTCTAATTCAAATGAATTAAAATACAATAAATAATGATGAAGCTATATTGATGCCTTTTTCTACTATAACATAGGAATTTCTTGATCTATCACCATCTTTTCCCCTTGCTCCCACCTGAATATGAACCTTTCTTTGTAAGAAAATAAGAAAAAAAAGTTAGCAGAGCAAAATTAACCAGCAAATGCAACATTTTATCCTCTTTTCTCAAAAACCCAATAGTCCCCTACCTCTCAAAAGAATGGTTGAAGATCCATTTCTTCTGGTGTTCCCTGAAGCCAAGGTTGGTCATTTTATTTATATTATATTTGGTTGTTGTATTGTGTTTTTTTTTCTTTTATGTTGCTTTAGTAATTGTGAATATTACCTTATTGGTTCTGTTTACTTCATTCAACATCAGTTCATAAACCACTCTCATAGTTCTCTAGATTCTTATATTCATTTCTTACAGTATAATATTCTATTGCATTCATATGCAACAATTTATTTAGTCATTTCCCAGTCACTCACTTTATTTTTAGCTCTTTGTGACCACATAAGTGTTTCTTGACTAAAAGTGATGCTATGAAATTTTTTATGTATATGGGACTTTATTTTATTTTATTTTTTGGGGGGACTTTATTTTAAATCTTCATTTTTTAGAGGTATTTCATATCTACATAGGTATTGATTATGTCTTAGCAGGTTGGTTCCCAGTCATCATATGCATATTATAGATTTTTTTTTTGCTTTTTTTGGTGAGGCAATCAGGGTTAAGTGACTTGCCCAGGATCGCACAGCTAGTAAGTGTCAAGTGTCTGAGATTGGATTTGAACTCAGGTCCTCCTGAGTTTAAGGCCAGAGCTCTATCCACTGTACCACCTAGCTGCCCCTCATATTATAGATTAAAAAAAAATACTTTGCTTCAGTTTTATAATTTCCTTCAAGTTTTTGTTATTTACATGTAGAAATCCTGATTATTTTTTGTGGATGTATTTTTATATTCCATTACTTCATTGGAGCTATTGTCTCACTTATTTTTTCTAATTATCTAGGGTTTTATGAGAAATCCTTAATGTTTTCTGTAGAGTGCCTAGCACATAGTAAGTGCTAAATAAATGCTTATTGACCAATAATGAGATAATTGATTTTTCTCATCTTATTGCTATTACTAGAATATCTAGAACTATGACATGTAATAGGAGGGAGGAGCATAATCCTTATTTTAACCATCTATTCATTGGAAATCTGTCCTTATTACTGGATTCTAAGGAGTTATTTCCTCCTAAGAGTTTCACACTCTACATTTTATGAAAAGAGTTTCCTACTTTATTAGGAAACTCTGAATGTTCTTTAGTCCTTGGCATCATAAAAACATAAATTTAGAGCTTGAAAGGACCTCAGAAGTTATCTTGTCTACCTCTTCACTTCAAATATGAAGACACTGAAGCCCAGAAAGATCAAGTTACTTGCCCTAACTCGACAAGTAGGGAGTGGCTGAACTGAGGTGTAGATCCAAGTTCAATGGCTCCAAATCCAGAACATTTCCTACTACATCACTTTTCTTCATTTTCCTTGAGTTCCACTTGTCTACCCTTTAATGTCCTGACACTCATTACAGTTCTCTCAGATTATGTTTTCTTCATATTATATATGTTTTTGTTATTTTCTCTTTTCTTTTTAATCACTTCTTCCATTTTCCCCAATACTTCATTCTCTCTTAAAATTTAGAGAGTGGAGAGACATTTTTCTATTCCATTCACGATCTTATAGTAAGGATTGGTAGCATTTACATAGTACTTTGAGCTTAGCAAGGTGTTTTACATGCATTATTTCATACGATGCTCACAACAACCTTGTGAGATAGATTCTCTCATTGTCCCCATTTTCAGATGAGGAAACTGAGGCAGAGAGAAGTTAAGTGATTTGTACACTGTCATAGATCTAGAAAGTGTCAGAGGTTTCCTGACTCCAATTGCTTTATCCATTACATGAACTAGTTATTACTTAACCCTGACAGACTCACAAACTTAGCACAATGTCTGCAGGTCACTTTGAAGTTCCCCTTTCTCTTTATACCTGCTGCAACTGAGATCCTCAGTTCTCTCTCTTGCTACTACTTCTTGGAAGTAACTGCCACAAGTGATTTGCTATGCTCAGTTGCAGAGGGCTCCTGAGTGATGCTTTCATTTAAACCTTATAAAACTGTCTGCTTTTTCTCACAATAGGAGGCTGCTTGTGTCCCTGCTCAGTTGCTTTGAAATGAGATTGATAGATTCTTGCCAAAGGGAGGAACACAAACAGAACCAGGCATTAGCCGTTACCTCTGAGAGGGTCTAATGTGGAATCCAACTTTCATTTTTTTTTTTTTGTTCTTCCTTTCTCTTCTCTCTTCTTAGCTGTGATAAAACATTAGACATTTTCGAGGACCTTCTTGGCTTTTTGTTCCCAGTATCTTCTAATTATGATCCAGACTACTCCCTAGATGGTCTTTTGGAATAACTTACTCAATTCAGACATTAAAAAATGGTGGAAGAACAACTGAACTGGGAACTTTCCAATTTAAATAAAGAAACGAATTCATGTTACATGGCAGACAATAATGCTTTCAACTGTTCTAATCACTATTATTTGGAGTTTGTTCCCTACAACGTCTTTTAAAATGAACTCAGTGAATTGACTTTAAGTAACAAATAGTTCCATATAAACCAGTGGCACTGAAATGAAACTTTTGGGCTATATTTACTGCTTTCTGTCTTCACAAATCACCCTTTTTTCATCGTGCTCCAACCCAAGATTTCCTCTCCTGACATAAGACCAAAGATCATTCCAGGTATCTGCAGCAACGTGTATAAAAGGGCCCTTAGTTTCCTTGCAAGTACTAAGGCTAACAATGTATTCAATGAGGATATTTAATTTCATTTACCCTGAAATAATAGCAATAATAATAATAGCTAGCCTTTAAGTAGCACCTACATCACACTAGGTGCTGCTCTAAGCACTTTAGAAATATTCTCTTATTTGATCCCCACAACGTCTCTGGGAGGTCGTTGCCATTACTATCCCCATTTTATAGTTGAGGAAACTAAGGCAAACAGATGGTAAGTGACTTTCCCAAGGTCACACAACTAGTAAGTGTCTGAGGCTGGATTTGAACTCGGATTCCAGGTCAGATGCTTTATCTATTGCGCTGCCTACTATACCACCTAGCTGCTTAAGCTGAAAGAAAATGCAGAGCAGAAAGGACTTATGCTAAAACTTATGAATAATTCAGTTCAATTCAACAAGCATTTATTAGAGAAGACATCTTTAATGCCAAAAAAAAGGAGGCCTCATCCTTTCACCTTGTTAACCTGGTTAAGAAGGAGTTAACTAGGCTCCTTCTGGGCATACACTCTACATAAACAAAGAATCATAAACAATTTGGACATCCTGCACTGGGTATTTTATCATTTCTCCTCAATTCATCTGGGTATGGGGTCTCGTAGCTATGTGCGCTCATGCCCATCTGCCTTTATGGCATTGTGACAGCTCATATGTTGATAGAACCCTCACTTACATGCCTGGCATACATGGGTTACAAGCCTATATTATAATGAAATGTGGCACCATCTTTACTGAGTCCTGGTCTGTGACATCACCACCTTCAATCATTCTTACATTTAATAACAATCTCACATTTACATTCAACATAGCCTAGTGGATAGAGTGCTTGATAATAATCAGGAAGCATTTGGTTTAAAGAAGGTTTTGACACTATCTATATGACCCTGGAAGAGTCAATTAATCTACATGTAACCCAGGCAATTCTCTGGAACTTATCTTCTAAAACATAGAAAGTTTGAGGTCTTTGGTGGTGTGAGTTTGAAACCACAAATTTTTCAGTGTTTGCATCTCACATTTAAATATATCTACAATTCAACCATTCTATAATGTGACTTTTCATATTTTATAATTTCTCCTGCAATGCTCTACCATCATTCAGTTGAGTTATCAGTGACTATAGAGAGCCCTTCAGAGAGGATGAACTCCTCCTTTCCTTTTTAGCCCTTGGAGAAGAATTTCACAGGAATCTCATAGCATCTGACAACACTTGGATTATCACTGTGCATGTGGGATGGGGAACCAAGAGGATTAGAACCAGTAAAACAGTTTATTAGGTAAGCAAGCAGAAGTCAGGGCATATATGAACACTGTCATTAAAGACAAGCAGAGAATGAATGAGAAACTAGGAAGGCATACTGAAACCAGGAATAAGGTACCAGAGGAAAATCAAAATGAAGTATCAAAAATCTGTGTAGAGGATTGGGAACCAAGAAATCCACATGGTCTAAAGGAGAAAGGAAAAATTTGACAATATAAATGATAATTCAAAGGAATTGTGAGGGTGAGGGAAAAGAGATATAGAACAAATGAAAGACATCTATACTAAAGACATTGACAACTGAGTCAACTCTCTACATGGACCATATCATTTTTATATACTTGCTGTAACAGCAAGAATCAACTACCAAATCTAAATGAAAGCAGGTAGTGGGGATACTTGACTGGAGTATATATAAGTATTATTAAAATTAAAAATTAAAATTAAAAAATTTAAAATTAAAAAAAAAAAGGTAAAGGCAGATCCTAAGAGGATCTAAAGCCTTGTATATTTTTTATCATTTGAGACAAAAAGCTCAGGAAAAACCTGGTAACTGGTCATCATAGAGAAGACTCTACTTTCCCTCTTCTCTTTTAAATCAGGTGAGGTCCTGCTTAGATCTAGAGTGGGAAAAGACCCCGGGAATCATTCAATCTCCCTCCTCATTTACAGATGAAGAAATTGAAGTCCAGATAAGTCAAGGCCACACAGGCAGAAAGTGGTCAAGGAGGGATCATGAATTTAGGTTCCCTGCTTTTAGAAACTGTTTTCCTCTCTATGCTTAACTGTCCCACTCATTGATAATCATTTCATATGTATTAGAAAAAGTTATTTTTCAGAGGAACTGCAAAAGTCACTAAAAAGTTTGAAGAAATAATTGACATATTTATTAGGCCTATATTATGCTTCTGTTCAAGAAATGTCTCTGGCTATAACTTGTAGAGCCAAAGAAGGCTCTATTTTTAAAAAATTATTATTAAACTCCAGCAAGATTAATCCACCACTAAGATTCCTTAATGACAACCATTTTGTATGAGATTTTGTAGAAGCCTTTGGGTCAAGGAATTGTCTTTTTTGAAGTGTGGCTAAGTATTGAGTAGCACATTTGCTTACTGCGTGAAATATTTCAGATCAGACTGACTTCCCATTTGGTTTGTTTCTACTTGTAATATGTTCAGGAATCTTACACGTTCTCCATTTCATGAAGACTGGTAAAGATGTATAGGTTTGGAGGATCCAGAAAAGAAATGTTATCTCTAGGTCATCAATCCCATCACATGCTACCTCACCAAATAGTGGAATTAGATTTTAAAAAGTCAACTATAAGCATAATCCTGGAATTTATTTTTATGATCACCATTAGTTAATCTATTTTCCCTTACTTAACCTAGGTAGGGAACAAATCATGCATCTGGATTACCACCTAGCCATATTTTTGTAGGAGTTCTAATTTGACTTTGCAAAATATTTAAGCTTTGACACTCTCATCTCATTTATTGCTTCATGCACTGCTATTTGCTGAATGACACGGGGGAAAAATATGTCTGTTTACTGTAGACCAAATGCGGTTTCCTTAAAACATTCTAAAAACATGCAAAAGTTCACATTTCATAATGATGTGAATGTTTCTTTAGGTAGGAGTTCTGTATTTCAAAGGATCCATATGTGTCACAAACAGTGAACAATTGGGAACACTAGCTGATAATAATACGATCATTTTTGGCAGCCTCTCCATGCAGTTCTGGCAGAAGGGTAGTGATGCATTAGTCATTTTCACAGAGAAGATCCTAGTCCATGCCAGTCACTTATTTTGGGTGCCATCTGCACTTTTTTTGTTAGTAAATTCAAAGATAAAATATATCCATTGATGGATATTATTTCTATTTTTTAATCATTGTTTCATGCAAACTATACTGTTCTTAGCACTAAATAGCACACACATAACTAATACCATCAACAATCATGTATCCTTATTATTAATATGCTTAGTTAACAAGTGTATTTGTCTCTAAAGTATTGCAGTCAGATTTAACAGTTGCTCCTAATCTATGTATGTTCAGTAATTTACAATCTTGGGGGCTAAGCATTTGACTAAAGGGTGAGTTCTATTTACACTTTGCTCAGTCATTTTGCGGTTGATTCATTTGAACCCTCTTTGCTTCAGTATTAGAGTGGGGAGCACAAGCTTAGCCACAGGGAAAGAGATTGTTTGGGTAAAAGCAAGTATTAAAGACAAACGTGAAAATAAGACTTTCATAGCTTTGGCTATCTGCTACCTTTGACTAAGGGATATGACAACACTTAAAATGGCAAATAGAGTATCAATGTTGCAGTGAGGTACCCAGATGTGATAGGTCAGAGGTGATCAGGCCAGCCTGGTGAGCCAGGTCCAAGATGGAACAAAACAAGACATGAAATCCATATAACGATTAATAAAAAGGTTTATTTAGTCATAGCAAAGGAAGGACAATCAGAGCAGGTCAAGATTATTCAATGAAGAAATAATTGATTCAGGTGAGCACAGCTTTCCTGTCCCACTGTTAGTCATGCTACTGGTCTGTCTTCCAAACTCTGAGGGAAAAGGTCTAGCCTTTACTTCCTCCTTTATTATTATTATTATTTTGTAAATGGGCACTCAGAAAACTACATCAATGTCCTGAGCCTTAGTGTTTGTATAAGCTCAACATTGAATCTCAAATAGAGTTATAACACCTTCTAAGGAAGTATTCTAACTATCCTATCTGACTTGGGTACTAGGATAATATATCAGTCTTTGTAATCAATTCTAGGTACTAGTGGAAATAGAGGGGTGATAAGGTAGTTTCTTTGTATTGATTTACACTATATCGGCCTGTTTCACAAAACTGCTCATTTTAATTGCTTTTAAAAAGACCATAGAGCCATCAGCCATTCAGTCAATGAGCATTTATTAAGTACCTACTATGGTCCAGGAACTGTGCTAAGCACTGGGATTACAAAAAGAAGTTAAAAGACAGTCTCTGCTCTCAAGGAATTTACAATCTAAAGATACAAAGGTAATATAGCAAGTCACTTCAACTTGGCATCATAATATACAAGAGAGTGTGCGGGACTAAAAGTCAGGAAGACTCAGATTCAAGACTAACCTCTAGCAAATAGTATTTGTGTGAACATGGGCAAATCATCTCACATCTGTGAACCTTACCTTCCTCATCTACAAAATGGGAGCAATAATAACTGTAGAACTCACCTCATAAGAAGTGAGTTAATGTCTGTAAAGTGCCATCTGAGGGTCATTTTTTATGAAATAGGATGTAACTATAATCCTACAAATTATAACAATCCAATTAAACCAGGTTTAATCTGATTGGCCCTGGGTGAATAAAAATGGAGAACGGATGGATTTTTCTAAATCAATAACATACACATAACAGAGTTTAAAAAAAAAACATGCACTTTGCATCTTAGCATTTAGAAACTAGTTTGAAATGTGGATTCTCAAATGTAATGTAGTTGTATATATAATAAGCAACATTTTAGCTGCTATACTATGTAGTGTACTTAAATGTTTTACATAAACCTATGACAATACACTAAATATGGGGACAGGAAAACGTTTTGGTTTGTCATAACATTCTTGGCAATGAATGTTATTACCAAAAATTATAAATATGCTCTTTGAAAATATCAGGTGCTACGTAAATGACTGTGTTATTTCTTTGTTGTTGTTGTTGTTGTTATTGAAGCCAAAGTATCACCATCAATATCATCCTCTTATTTTTGTTAAGGGCCCATGCCTATATATTACTTCATCATACCAAAATGCTGCCATCTTTAATTGTTAGAATATTATTATGATGGTACCCAACATTTTGTTTTCTGCCTATGATGCTAAGTAGATTAAAATTGATGCATAGCAATATAACTTCAACTGATCTTCCCTGAACCATTTCAAATATGACAGATAATGTCAATGAAGTACTTCCATTCCTTTATTTAGAGGTAGTATGCTATAACAGAAAGAAGGCCAGAATTGAATTCAGAAAGACCTGAACTCAGAACCTGCCTAGGTGCCCCAGGGCAACTCTCTTCATTAGAGTCTTAGTTTCTTCATCTGTAAAATTGAAATAATTCCAGTGGTACCTACCTAGGATTGCAGTGACATGCAAATAAGAAAAGGAAAGGAAATGGGTCTATGATTTCCTTTGTAATAGGGAATTCCCAGGTCAGAAAACTCTCTCTGTCAGTGCGGGTCAGCACTTTCTCTGCAACTTACAGTGTTAGAGAATTGCCTAGAGCACTAAAAGATGAAGTAAATATTTTAGGGTCACATAGCCAATATGAGTCAAAGGCCAGATCTGAATCCTGATACTGTTGGTTTTGAGGTCAATTTTCTATCTATGATGCTACACTGCCTCTTATGTAAAATATGTGTATTTATGTATGTATACATATGTATAGATGTACATATATACACATATAACATGACAATATATAAAAAGGACTCTGTACACTGTAATTTAACATATAAATATTGATTATTATTATGAGAGTCAGAATACATCTCTTATGGAGTTGTCTACCTTGCAATTTTTTCCTAATGCTTTGGAGAAAGTGAAATAAACAAACTGTTGGTTAAGCCACCTATTTATTTACTTCACTGGGCTGCCATGATAATGGCCTCCAGCACATCCTGTGCTTGGGTGTGAAACTAATGTTAAGACCCACATCATTGCTGTGATTCGTGGTCTTAAAGGACTAAGACTAGATCAATAGCCAAAGTGAATCAGCAAAAGGTCAATATTATGTCGGAACAAGTCAAGATTTTCTTTCTTTTCTTTGTTGTCTTAGAATAAAGGTATTATTTTCCACCTTTATTACTTGCCAAATTTCCACAGAAAAGTATATGAACAAAAGGATAAAATCTTAGAGATCCTAGAGTTTTGTTTATACAGTGTAGTAATGTACAACTGAATGGATTCTGACATCCTATGTGTCTTCTTTTAATGGACAGTCCCTAAATTTAAGTTATATCACCAAATTAGCAACACGTATTTCATATTTTCTATAACGTAGATTTGTATGTTTGAAAGAGAACTCTTTGGTTTGACATCCGATGATAGGGCTCAATTCTGGAATTTGTTTACTTACTTATAGATACATAAACCTGTGAATTTATCAAAAGAGAAATTCCCAGGAGGAAACTCCTTCTACCAATGCAAGGTAGAAATTGCTTTGCAACTTAGAATCTTACAGTTGCCCGGGGTATGCAGAATTTAAGGGTCTTGTCCAGGATCACACAGTCTTTTTGACTTTAACGTCTATACCAACTCTTCTCTCTTCTAATTTCTAATGGAGCTAAATATATAGAAGAATCTGTGGGTTTCATTGTTTAGCAGAAGAGATGAGGTCATCCTGGATTGAAGTAACTTTTTCCTCCCTAGTACTTGGGATTTTCACCCTCATATTTTGTGTAACTCAATCTTCATCTGCTATGCTATATTTTACATGGGATTATACCCTCCCTGAGGAAATTAGAAGTTCATATGTACAATTAGCTTGAGGAATGAATCCATGGTAGATACAGAAGAAGGTATGGCCATTTCTAGCTGGGTAAATGTACCCTGTCTTCCAACATACTTCATTTAATGCTCATTAAATTCTGGAAAATATCTTAAGATCCTAGACTGGAACTGGGGAACCTGTGACCTCAAGGCCACATGTGGTCCTCTAAGTCAAGTGAGGCCCTTTAATCAAATTTAAACTTCATAAGACAAATCCCCTTAATAAAAAGATTTGTTCTGTAAAACTTGGACTGAGTCAAAAGGTGACACCCAAGGGCCTAGAAGGCCACATGTGGCCTCCAGGCTGCAGGTTCCCCATCTTTGTCTTAGACCAAAGATCAATTTAAGTAAAAAAGTGCAATGCTCACTAAGTTTTTTTTTTTTATGTGCTGATCAGTTGTTTCTAATGAATAATTGGAAGGAATATTAGGTAGTTCGGCAAGTCACATCATTCAGATTGGCAAAGATGATAAAAGACAGAAGTGACTAGTATTGAAGTTTTTTCAGGAAGACCAGTGAACTAATACTTTCCTAACTGAGCTGTGACTTGATCCCACTGTTCTAGAAAACAATTTGGAATTATGCCGCCCAATTGATTAAACTATTTTTATCCTTTGACCCCAGTGATCCTTCTATACATCAAAATGATCGATATGAAACATGAGAAAATTGATGTAGAATTCTAATTAAACACATTGATCAATCTTCATGCTGGAGAACGGATGGTGAAGTAGCTCTTTGAACCAACTTAGAGTTGGGGAACTACGGGTACTTACTTAACTCAAGTGGATATTGTATTGGTTTTGCTTAGCTGCTTTTCCTTGTTAGAAGGGAGGAAATCAATAATGGTGGCATTAATCAGGAAAAGTATATTCTGTAAAAATGACTGAGACCAATAAAGCTTTAAAAATAACAATTGGTTAGCCCCTTTAAAAATGAAGAAAAAAATAGATGGCTGTGAAGTAGGGGTTCTTAAGCTGGGGTAGTTAGATAGATTTCAGAGAGCCCAAGAATGATGAGAAAATATTTTGATAACTACATTTTGGTGTAACTACTTTCCTCTTTAATTTTATGTATTTTACTTAATGCATGTAAAAACATTATTCTGCAAAAGAAAGGCTATACAGGTTTCTCCAGATTTCCAAAGGTATACATAATACCAAAAAGGTTAAGAATCTGCTTTAAAGGAAGAGGGTAAGTTTTTGTTTTTGCTTTTTCTTCTCTACCTTAAATTAACAAAATTCAAAGCAAGAATTGCAAATTGAGACCATTTACTAAATAAAATTGACAATAACAAACAAATCTTCAACCAATTCAACTTTCTCATGTTTATCTGATGTTAAATCCAATTAAGTCATATAAAAACATTTTATTATTCAAAAATTGATACCCAGCCTTAGGGTTTTATAATAATTGTATGTTTTGTTTTGTTTTTTTGTAAAACCTTAGGTTAGTTGTTGTGTGTATGTGCTGTTTTTTTTTTTTAAGTCACTATGACATATTTTCCACTGGTTATTTTAACACTAGTATTAAACCATAAAAGGTTTTATCAATGCCTACAAACATGAGTCAAAATAGAATCATGTTGGGCAGCATAAAGCTTTAGTACATTAAGCTAATGATGATGAAAACTGGCTTATAAAATTTCAAACTGCACTTTGAACAACTATTCTAAAGTGAGAAGCTTGGGAATTAGAGTACCCACACAGTGGGAGAGTACAAATGAACACCCACACAGATGGCTGCTATGAGAACAGAACAACCACCACGATACAGAATAGAAAGAAGCAAAATGAAGTACCAATTGTAAGTGGTGCTTAACTTTATTAAGCCAAGAGAACACTATTACTGAAAGTCTGAAACTGACAAAGGCAAATTACTTTGTTGTAATCATGATCATGAGCTGTCTTATAGCTGCCAGTCAAAGGCTTGCCATTCATTTAAATGAAACTGTAGCCTTGAAAATGTTAATTAGATGTTACAGCCAGATGCAATATTGAAGAACCTTTAATTTATAAGTTTCAACCATTTTCCCTGAAACGTTTCTCATATGCTTATAATTGAACAACAGGCCGTGGGTTTGAGACGACGTCAAAGGCTAACATGCTGCACAAATGCCTATGTGGGCTCTGACTGTACCGTTGTTACTCTTTAATGAAAACACTTACGAAGAAATAGGAGAAGAACTGTTCCCCAGATTTCAAGGGAAACTCAGCCTGACCTCAAGTTAAGGGAATGTTTGTTTTTTTTTCTTTTTTAATGAGGAAATGATCTTTGTCAGTCAATGATGCCTCCAAAGTAGTAGTAGGGTTGGAATTGCCTAAAGCAGAGTGAGTCTGCCTTCTGATGTTCTGGGAAGGTCTTACTTCACCCCACTAATGTGCTATATGTTGTGAAAGATTATGCAGTTCAATAGCCATTTCTTTGGCTTTAGGCTTACTGACTCATTAAAACAAAAATTTAATAGGAGAGGTAACATTTGAAACCTTATCAATTCTTTGTTAGGTTTGACTTTATTAGATTCTTGGTAGGAGAGAAGAGGTAGAGAGAATGAAGTCAAAGAGCTCCTCAGAGAAAAATGAAGATCTACCTAAAATAATTATGTCTCAGAAAGGGCATATTGTTCTCCCAACCCCCACCCAAATAAAAACAAATTTTGCCTACTTCAATATTTTGTCTAGGGTTAGCCCATACAGGTAGGATCCATGTTAACATTGTTGCCAGATAAAATGTAAGTTCTGTTTGCCAATTAACTTAATATCAGCATTCTGAATCTATGATATTCAATGCTAATACTTTTTGTCAACAATTCAACAAGCATTTAATAAATGATGCAAAGACAAAAACAAAACTATTCCTACCCTCAATGAACTTAGATTCTTCTGGGGGAAAACAACATAAGTTAATAGACTTTGGAGGTTTAAGGGACCTTTGAGCCCAACCCCCTAACTGTTAGTTAAGAAAACAGAGGCTTATAGAGGCAAAATGACTTATGAAGGCTATAAAAGTAATAATTGTTAGGATTCAGCCTCGGTTAGCTCACTCCATCGCTCTTTCCACTGCAACACAGAAAAGTCTAATCCTCATGCCCAGAATGCCCTATCCCCACATTCCACCTTAGTTTTCCTGTTTTCCTTTAAGACATTTCAAATTTGATGTTCTGCAGGAGCCTTTTCCTAGCCCTCTTACCTGCTAATACTCTTCCCTTTCAGATTACTTTCATCTGCTTGGTATATGTCTTGTATTTACCTAATTATTTACATGCCTTCCCCATTAGAATGTGAGTTTCTTGAGGGCAGAGACTTGTTTTTTGCTTTTCCTTGTATCCCCCCAAGGTTTACCATTGTGACTGACACATAGTAAGCATGTAATATTTATTAACTCACTGATTAACTAAATATAAAGAAAGAGTAAATGAGAGTCAACATGGTGGAAATAGCTAAAGAGCTAGTCAGAGTCAGGAAAGTCTGGGTTCATATCCCATTTCTGACATATTATGGCTTAGTGACCCTAGGTAAATTATTCATCTCTCAGTATTATACTCAACTTACTAAGATTGTAAGTCAGAAGGTACTGACCTTCACCAGGGGAAGGTATTACTACATTGAGGAGTTTCTTTTGCCAATGGAATCACAAGTCCAGGTCTTATCCCTCTACATAGTAAATATACAGTAATTTGGGGGGGGGATAGAAAAGAGCACAAACAATTTGAGAGAGCAAAAGAATCTTCCTGTTGGATGTGATGGTATGTATGCTATGATTTGTAAAGAAGCTAGGGATTCTATGAGGCAGAGGTAAGGAGAAAGAGCATTACAGATATGAGGGCCAGTTTGTGGAAAGACAGAGGTATGAGATGGAATATTGCTTACAGGGACTGGTAAGCAGGCCAATTTAGTTGCAATATAATGCATGAGCATGAAAAAAGTGAAGTCAGACTAGAAGGATAGCTTGGAGCCAAATAGTGAAAGGTCTTAAAAACCAGGCAAAGAAGTTTACATTTTGTGCTGGAAGCAGTAGAAAGCCATTGAAGTTTCTTGATTGGGAGAGTGACTATGCTTTAGGAATATCAGTTTCATGGAGGATTGATGGCAGAGGGGAGAGACTGGAGTCAGGGAGACCAGTTAGGAGGTCTAATTGAACAGTGATGTAGTCTAATTGAAAAATGATAAGGGCCCAAATCAGGGTAGTGGCTGTGTAGGGGGAGAAAAGGTGTCGGGTACAAGATATATTGTAGAAATAGAATCAATAAGACTTAGAAACCCATTAGATATGTGGAGTAAGGGAGAATGATGAGTTGAGGATGAGTCTGAGATTGAGAAGCTGAATGATGGAAGGATGGTCTTGTTCTTGGCAAGACAGTGAAGGCTGGAGAAGGCTTAGGATTGGGGGAAAATACCAAGCTCTGATTCATTCTGAATTTGAGACATTTATTAGATAGAAATGTTAAGCAGGCAGTCGATGATGAATGAAAGTTTAGAAATGAGTTGCGGGCTGCATTTGAAGATTTGGGAGTCAACTGCATAGAGATAACTGAACCCACTGGAGTTGATGACGTTACCAAGAAAGAAGGTCAAATCAAGACAACCATGCCCCCTTTAACTCCACCCTCTCTCCAAAAGCCCAGATCCAGAAGCTCGCTGTGCCTGGCACAGTAGCATGTCAACATGCTATAATGCAACAACATTCAGCTAGAGAACTAAGGAAAAGAGGGAACAGAGTCAATAGGAAGCCAATGGAGTTTACTGGATGAAGGAGAAGGGTGACATCAGACCTGTCTGTGCTTCAGAAAGGTCTCTTTCATAGTTGGCTGGAGGTTGGATTTAGATGGGGAGATACAAGGCAGGGAGACCAACCAGAGGGATATTTCAATAGTTCAGCTGTGAGGCAATAAGGGCCTGCACAAACTGTGCTGCGGTGGCAGCATCAGAGGAGAGAAGGGTCATATATGAGAGATGTTGCAAAGATAAAATCAACAGGATTGGGAACTGATTGGGATATGAAGGGTATGAGAGAGTAGGGAGCTGAGGATGACACGGAGGCTGTGAGTCAGGGTGACTAGGAGAATGATGGTGCCATCAACAGCAATAGGAATGTCTGGAAGGGGGAGAATTTCAGAGAAATACAAGTTTCTTTTTAGACATATTGAATATAAGATGTGTCTGTAGGATAGCCAGTTCAAGATGTCCGAAAGACAGTTGGAGATGTGAGACTTGAGGTTGGGAGAAAGGGTCATGGCTGGATAAATAGATTCGAGAATCATCTATATAGAAAGGATAATTGAATCCATGGGAGATCACCAAGCAAAATAGTCGAGAAGGAGAAGGGAAGAGGAACACAGCCCTGTGGCAAACTCATGGATAGCATGATTTGGATGATGATCCACCAACAGGAACTTTGAGATGGTCAAGAAGAACTGGGGAGAATAATATCACAAAAAAACAAAAACCAAAAAAAACAAACCAGAACAAAATCCCGACTATAGAGAAGCGAGTTAGGATTACAAAATGCTCAGGTGGATGAAATCTTCCTCTCTCCATTGGCAGTTTTGGAGTGAGGAAAAAGATCAACTGTGGGTCCACTGCATTAGAGAATGGCCTTGAAACCTTTATTCCTTCCTGATCTTAGGTGAATTTAGGAGGCAGAACAGACCAGATTACAAGCCACCAGAGTCCAGCAACTAGAGACCATAGGAGTGTCTGCTAGTAGTGCTAACTGGACCTGGTGACAAGTCAACTCTGAAAAGTGACCCAATTGATCCAGTCTAGCAGTGAATTGAGACAGCATCTGAAACACTGCATCTTTCAAGTCAAGGAATGACTTGACCACTGGCTATGAACCACCAAGAAATTAGTAGGGGGATTGTTAATTTTGGGTCTTCTCAGGAATAAAGATGGTAAAGGAGAGTATGCTAGTGGTTTGAAATGTTGATGTACATTGTTTCTAAATATCCACTTGTGAAAGCTAATTGGTGTAAACTGGTTAATTGACCTTAACTGATCAATTAATATTAGGAAATATTAGCTGACAATCAATTTTTGGGGGGGACAGACTAGATGGTGGCTTTTGAGGGACAGTTGATCTGAAGAAAATCCCCAGAACCTCCTCATTACTCCCCAGGCTCTGAGGTAAGAAGTAGCTAGCTGAACTCTTTGGGTATTGAGTTGCCAATGTGAATCAGGTTTGGGAAAGTGAGCCTGGGCTTATGTGGTACACAGTCAATAGACACATAACAACCACCAAATCTATAGTTTCATAAACAATTCTTTTTGTTCTTTGTATATTGCAAAATTTATGTTAGTGAGGCGGTGTGGTATCACAGAAAGAACATTGGCTGTTGAGTCAGAGAACCCAAGTTCAAAGTCTACTTCTGATACCGATGGACCCTGGGCAAATCACTTAAGCTCAATGAAGCTCAGTTTCCCAGTCTGTAAAATGAAAGGATTGGACTAGAGGGTCTTTAACATTCCATCCAGCTCTGGTTCTATGACCCTGTGTTTATGAAATTTATATTAAGAGAAACAAAAGAAAAAGAACAAAGCTGATGTTCAGAGATGTGTTCTGCCAGTTTGCCTCCAATTGGTGAAATTCAATGGACATTGGGTCCTTAATTCTCATCCTTACAGTGTGATATCCACCTTTTGGGAACTGTGGCAACCAAGCCCTGACAAATATAAATATCTGATTGACACAGTTTTATACTCCCTATAGACTCCATGTGGAAAGGATAAGTAAACCTTTTCAGGTTCAGCTTGGTGAACAATTGAGTTTGAAAGCATTATGGTGGGTAGGTCCTTGTGATCCAGTACCTAGCACAGTTTTTTTGTTTTTGTGTTTTGTTACACATAACAGGCCCTTAATAGACGTATGTTGAATAGGATAGACGTCCAAAATAACAGTGCTAACATCTCCTATCAAAATATCCTCTCTGTGTTGGGTGTATACTTTTTTTTTTTTTCAAATAGGCTGTTCTTCAAGTAGGCATACGAATGCTTCTATGTAGTATATATTTCAGGTGTGGAAAGGGCATTGGAAGGAAGAGATTCTGTTCTGTTGGGGATCTGTTTATTTTGCAACTAATAAAAGGAAGGGGGCATTTACTAAGACATTTTGTTTGGGCACTGAAAATTCAAGCTTGTGATTTTGCAGACTGTCCAGATTTTTATTTTATTTTGTTCTTTTTGGCACAAAAAATGATTCTAGCCTGCCCACGTGAAAAGTGTTCATCCCTAACAGGAAATCTTCCCGGCAAAGTTTTCATTATTTAATTCAGTCTCAAAAATAAATGTAAAAAATGTACTGGGGAAAAAAAAAGTTTATGGGCCCAGAGAGTTTAAAAACAAAAGAAAAAAATCTTTTTTTCCCTCCCATTTGACTGAGCATGACAACAATGACGGTGATGGTTGACATCATTTCCAACATTGGTTTAACTAATTCCTAAGAATTTCTAAAAAGATCTCATTAGGGTCTTATGGCATAAAATACCCTTCTAGCACTATTCAAGTCAAAGTTTCATAAAGGAAAGCATAAACACTGTTTTAAAGATCATACTAAAGAACTGTGAAACTTGGGAGAATGAATTTCCTCATAAGCAATATTAATTCATTCATTCATTCATTCATCAAAACAAACAAACAAAGAAACAAAGAAACAAACACCATTCATTAAGCTTCTGCTTTGGGCCGGGCACTGTGCTATGTCCTAGAGACAGAAAGACAGTACCAAAGAAATTCCTGGCTTTGAAAAGCTTATATTCTGGGGCCGGGGGGGGGTGGGGGGGTGAGGGGGGGCTGCAGGAGAATAGCTACACATATAAGGAAATGGAAAGCATTTACAAAGGAAATACATGGTAATTTTAAAGGGTGAAGTCAATCTAGTCAACAAGCATCTATTAAGTGACTACTACATGCCAGGCACTGTGTTAAGCACAAAAAATACAAAGACAGGCAAAGCAAACAAGCAAAAACATAGTTCTCCCCAAGAACTGTCAGCCTGAAGGTGGAGATAACATGCAAACATCCACAGTCACATAGGGTATATACAGAGTAAACTGGAGATAACTGCAGGCATTAGCAACTCTGGGCATTAAAGCAGGCCTCATGGAAGCCTCATGGAAGGATCTAAGTGGTACAGTGAATAAAGCCCTGAACTTGGAGTCTGGAAGACCCCAGTTGAAATTCTTCCTCTGATTCTCATTTTGTGACCCTGCCAAGTTATTTAAGATCTCTTAGGTTCCTTCTGTTAAAAAAAAAATGGGGGTAATAATAACACCTATTTCACAGGGTTGTTGTGAGGGTCAAGTGAGATAAGATATGTAAGTGCTTTGCAAACCTTAATGAGCTATATTAATAATAGCAATTATTATATTGTGCAGGAGGTGACACTTGAAATAAGCCTTGGAGAAAGCTAGGTATTTTTAATATTATGTATTTAATAATAATATTATTAATAACAATTAATAATAATAATATTTAACATTATTGTTCTCTTCTCAGCTTAATAAATAAAACAAGTATTTCCATAACACAGTAGAATAGGAAAAAAAAAGATAATTGTACATAAAAGCTAGGTGTTCTAAGATGTGGCATGAAGAGATAGTAATTGTGGACAGCTGGTACAAATGCACAGATGTGGGCGATGGAATGGTGTATATAAGAGACAGCAAGTTGGCTAGTTGGACTAAAATCTGGAGTGAATAACAACAGCTAACAGATAACATTTATATAGTACTTACTGTGTGTGAAGCACTTTAAAACTATTCTCATTTTATCTTCACAACAATGCTAGGAGGTAGTACTATTATCATACCCATTCTACAGATGAGGAAACCAAAGCAATCAGAGGTTAAGTGATTTGGCCAAGATCACTGTAAATGTCTGAGGCTATATGTGAACTCAGATCTTCCTGACTGCAAGCCCAGTGCTCTATCTATCCACTACAGCACCTTTAGCAAAGCTCAGAAAGGTTCAAAATGTTGGTCAGTCTTAGGTGAATAAGAGAATGATTTATGACAAAAATTCATCAATACTATGTATACATAAATCTAGGTCACTTAAACTTTCTTCTTTGGCATAATACCTAAAATAATTGAGTTGGAAAAAGCTATATATTCTTTCCTTGGTGTAAGGTATGGATTGTCTGCTCTTGGGAACATGAGCATGCATTAAAGAAAGACCACCTGCAGTGACCCAATTTGAATACACACATGTAAATATATATGAACATGTACAGGCAGCTAGGTGGCACAGTATATAAGAGCACCAGGCCTGGTGTCAGAAGACTCATCTTCCTGAGTTCAAATCTGGCCTAATATACTTTCTAGCTGTGTGACCCTGGGCAAGTCACTTAACTCTGCTTGACTCAGTTTCCTCATCTGTAAAATGAGCTGGAGAAGGAAAAGGCAAACCACTCTAGTATCTTTGCCAAAAAAACCCCAAATAGGGTCAGGAAGAGTCAGATGTGACTGAAAATGACTGAATAGCAACAAAATGCACACATACATATTTATGTTGTGAATATATAGTATGTATATGTATATATTGAGCACACACACATATTTTGTAATGGTGGTATACACAACCAATTCTATTCTATTCAAATTAAGTCTTATGTTCTAGTTCCTCAGAGGTATTGAAGGAAAACAAAAACAGGAAGGAAAATAGTACCTTCCTCTATGAATTTACATTTACCACATATAGAAATGCAAAGTAATTTTGGGAACATTAACAATCAGGTGAAATTTTTTTAAAAAAGCCTTTTTGTAAGGAAAGGCTCTTGGTCTGAGACTAAGAGGGAAACAGGGGTTCCATGAGGTCAACATGAGAAGGGGGAGCATTGCTAATGCTGAAGACAGTCCAGTATGCAAAGTCACTGAGATGGGAGACATAATATCACATATGGAGAAGAGTAAATGGGCTACTTTTCTTAGAGTCTAAGAAATACTACATAAAGGATCTAGATAGGGGTAATCTCATGAGTAAAGTTTCACCTGTTTTCAAAAATTAGTTTTTTTATGCCTTTTTTTAATGTCAGTCATTCATGGCTCCCTCCTCCAATGATAATAATAATAATTATAATAACTGGCATTTATGTTATATTTTAAGATTAGCAAAGCACTTTATAAACATTGTCATTTTATACTTACTCTGGGAGGTAGCTGCTATTATTATCTTCATTTTACAGAAGAGGAAACCAAGCCTGAGAGAGGTTAAGTGATTTGATCTGGGTCACATAGCTAAATGTATGAGGCTGGATTGGAACCCAGATCTTCCTGATTTCAAGTCTAGTATTCTATCCACTGCACCATCTAAGTACCTCCCTAAGGTTTTCATACTTTGAAGAAGAATTCCTTCAGGTGTAATTTTGATAGAAATTTCATTTTGGAAAGTGCTTTGCACATGGTATGTGCTTAATAATCAATAACATTTATACAATGCTTTAAGATTTGCAAAGTGTTTTACATATTATCCCATTTAATCAAGGTAGATGTTGTTTCTATCCCAGTTTTACAGAAAAAGAAACTAAGGCTGAGAGGTTAAAGGACTTGCCCATGGTCAAATAGCTTTAGGTATTTGAAGTGGGATTCAAACTCACATCTTCTTAACTCAAAGTCTGGCACTCTATTTAAGTAGGTGGTTAATCAATGCTAGTTGACTGAGTAATTGACTAAGTTGACAACCAATAGAAATACTACGAGATGAACATTTACATCAACAAGGCCAGGTACCTTAAAAGTCAATCATTTGAGATTTTCTCTCAGATTTTTATGTCATTTGGCTCAGAAAGCAACAGCAACGTTTTTTCTTCAAAAGTACTAGAATATACTTTAGATGCTTACATGATTGGAGCAGGATGATTTAACACAGGAAGTACATTTCACGCTTTCCAGGCAAAATTGTGTGGAATAAACACCAGAGCATAGCACAGATCTTCTCTACACAACTGTTGGCTAAAGTTCCGACCACAGTGCAAATTTAACTTTAGAGAATAGCATGCTAGTGACTCGTGTGCCATAGTGGACTTTTGAAATCAAAGCTCAGGGAAAGAGCCTCAAGAGTCTCCCAGAACTGAAACCCAGGAACTCTGAGTGGCAAAGCCAAATGAGTGCTCCTGGACAAATTGCTTAATCACTCTTCTTTGGTTTCCTTATCTTTAAAATGCAGGTAATATTTCTTCCCAGTCTCACAGAGGTGCCATGAAGATTAATGTTGATGGACTTTTCTGAAGATGAAAATAAAACGTTCTTCAAAATATGAATCAGGAGAATAAAAAAATAAAAATACTTACAGTTAATACTTCATATAAAAAGGTAAAAGCAGTCATGCCTTAACCATGTAGTAATTTAAATCAAATAGGAATGTGTGTTTGATTCTCTATATAACAAAATAAAAATCAGGCCTTCATCGTCCTAACCAGAAATATGTCTATAAAAAGTGTAGAAAACTACTTAAGGTAAATATCTTCTCAATAGTCTGTCTGTAAACATCCCTCCCCCCCCCCCTTAAAATGTTGTTGCACTTTTTCAACAACAGTCAATTGTTTGTTTTCTACTTGAGGGAACCCTGATTTGGTCCGCTTTCGAAAAAACACATTAAGTCAGAAGGATGGAGAGCCAGTCACATTCTCAGGCCTTGTTAGCTCTTGAGTGCTGTCATGTCTCTATATAAAGCTACAGAAAGGGAACATTAGCCTTTTAAAGGAGTCATATTTCAAGGATCAGGTGGGAAAGACAGAAGTGTTGGGTGCACCTCCCTGCACTGCTGTTCATCCTCGACACTTCACTCGATGTGAGAATGTTTAATAATTCCAACCCAGCCTGCAGATAAGAATCTCTGGTGTCACATCACAACTGACAGTGCTGGTGTGAGATTTGCAGTAAAACAATATTCCAGCTGTAGTTTTCATTTACAGAAATAAAGCAGCCGAAGAGGAAGAGGGGCCAAAGGAAGATAAACATTTTAGTCCTAGAGCAGAGCAGGGCCCCTCAATTATAATAACTCCCCTTAAGCAAGAAGGGGAAATCAAATAATTAAGCATTATCTTTAGGAGAGCTTTAAAAAAAAATCCATTTCCACATTTACATTTTGCTTTACCTGGTGGATGTTTGGCTTCAGGGGGCCACCTATCTAGAGAGTTCACCAAATATAAGCTATTTCTCAAATAAAGTCTATGGCAACCATAGGACAGGAGGCCTTATTTTTTGCCCATTAATCACTAGAAACTTCACACGCCAAGGAAGTCTCAGGGGATATTTCTGGCTGGGAAAAAGATCCTCCCTCCTCAGTTCTAATCAGTCCATCCCATCTGTAATGGCTTTAGAAAATTGTTAATGACATAAAGTGACAGTCGAACGGCTTTTTGGTCCATCAGTATAGAGTTACTAGGAGCTCCCTAACAAACTACTACATAGGCCTCAAAGCTTCTGGAAAATGATCTGGATTACGAAGGAATAAATTTGATATGTTAGCAATCACAACCAGGAACTGAAAAGAAAGCCTTCCTTAATACGGCTCTCTCAGGCTATAATGGGAAATACGAAGATAAATCTGGCTTGGAGACAAACCCACATAAGACTGCTGGGAGCCCTGAGAATATAGGTCTGAGTTTGGAGATGTGTAAAATATACAAGGGCCTGAATAAGAAGCTAAGCATATGAGATCAAACAAACCCCTTTTTAGAGCTGGCATGCCGTTCTGAATGGAGCTTTAATGCTAAAGAATACTATTCTACTTGCTTATGAAGATGTGGGATAATATCACAGTAAGTACCTGTGTTTTTGTATGGCAGTCTAATAAGGAAATCCCCTATTCAACTATAAACATAAACCAAACAAAACCCATGTTTGATTACCCCTCATAAACTGCAAACCCTTGCTCCCCAAACGCTAAAATATTGTTTTTCCTCCAGTTCCATTGCCTGGTTTTGGAGTCATGGAGATACTGTAGAGTGATATGAGAACGACTGCAATTTCAAGTATATTTTTAAAACAGCAATATAATATCACAAGGTATAATACCATTCCTGGTATTATATAAAGGCTCCGCACTAGGATTGATAAATACATGCATATCTGTGAATTTGAATCAGTTAAAAATAGATGGATAATAGATATGTAAATGGAAATTTGGAGGATTTTTAAAAAAGGCTAATTTTATTCGGATGCAGTAAAACATTTTCTTTCGTGTGATTTTTCAATTTCTAGAACATTCACCTCATTAGGGTGTCACAGAAAGTGACAATATAAACAGTCACTTTCCCACACATCTCCTGTAGGTTGTGCTAAGGGCTATAAAAATACTACATTCTGACAATTTCACAGATCTGGCAAGATTAGGTCAAAAGATTGTTACCTAGTAGAGTTTTTTTCTGCTGAAAGTACCCTGATGATATGTGTCCCAAGCACTAGGATGACTAGTTATAGTGACAAGTGGGTGCTTGGTTCCATTACAAAAGAATGTCCCAAGAGTGAGGGTGATCAAACACTTTTTGAAGGGCATGTTGACAGACTTGTCTCTGGAAACCCATAACAATGATGGTCGGGGATAGTTTAACTGGAACTCACTTGGAACTCTCCATACTGACCCTTAATGAAAACATCCTCTTGACTTTATAACTCTAAATGACCAACACTGTCACTTTCAATTGAATGACTAGTTAGGAAGAGCCAACTAGGTGATGACATGTCAGGAACCAGGCAGGATCTGCTGTCACCTCTGCTACCAGGGTGGGATGAAAAGGAAGTCAGAAAGAGAATGGTTCCTTAGAGATCAGCACACAGGGAGTCTCATGAAGCTATCAATCGACATTCATTCATTAAGAATCTGCTATGTGTCAGCTGTAGGTACTGGGGATACTAAGATAAGAATGAAACAATCCCTGGCCTCAAGAAGCTTATGTTCTCTTGAGAGGGACATGTATACACATAAACACACAAATATAAGGTGACTTGGGGGTGTACTAAGAGTTGGGGGGAGGGTTCAGGAAAGGCCTCCTATAGGAGGTGGCCTATGAGCTATACATTGATGAAGACTAGGGATTCTTAGAGGTAGAAATGAGGAGGGTATGTATTCCAGGCATAGCCTGTGAAAAGATACAGAGGCAGGTACATCTGCATTTGTTTTCTGCCCCTGTAAAATTATATAACTTTTAAAAAAATCTTATATATTTAAGGTTAGAAGCTCATATATTTAAGGGTGGCACTGTGCTCTTTTGAGTCAGGAACATCTAGGTTCAAGTCTCACATAATAATAATAATAATAATGATAATGATAATAATAGCCAATGTTTATATAGTGTCTCTGTGACAGGCATTGTGCTAAGTTCTTTACAAATACTATCTCATTTGATTCTCACAACAATTTGGGAGGTAGGTGCTGTTATCCATTCCCATTTTGTAGATGAGGAAACTGAGGCAAACAGAGTTTAAGTGACTTGCCTAGGATCACCTACCTAGTAAGTGTTTGAGGCCAGATTTGAACTCAGGTCTTCCTGACTCTAAGCCCTGCACCTTATCCATTGCACCACCTAGTTGCTTCATCCTGGCTCTATGAGACTGGGCAAGTCTCTTGACCTTTCAGTATGCCTGAGGCAGCTCTCTAATACCATTGAGCTCAGATATCTCTCAGACACTGAAGAGTCAAATGTCCTTGCACTTATGCTTCACTGGACATCATAGGGCTGTCATCCAGGAAAGTTGCCCCAGGTTTAAGGCATAAGGGAAGTTACCTATAAATTGTAGAGCTGTTGCTCATCTGCATTGGGAGGAGGAATTTCCTTGTCAGTAGTCCCATAAACCAATTAAATCATAAGCATGGACGGCATACCTACATATATTGAAGATAGTCTTTCAAAGTAGGGCCAGGAATGGCTAGAATGATGAACATGTGATTATCTTTATTAAAATTATCTCTCAGAAAAGTTATAGATGGGATCATAGACTTACAGTTGGAAGAGATGTTAGAGTTCATCTAATCCAATTATTTCATTTTGCTCCTGAGGAAAGTGAGACCCAAAAAGTTTAAGTAAAGTTCCTAATATCACACAGGTAGTAAATCTGTTGTTGTTCAGTCATGTCTGACTCTTGGTAACCCTGTGGATCACAGTACACCAAGGCTGTCCATGTGAATTCTTGGCAAAGATCCTGCAGAGGTTTGCCATTTCCTTCTCCAATTCACTTTACGGATGAGGAACTGAGGCAAACTTGCCCAGGGTCAAGCTTGCCCAGCTACTTAGTGTCTGAGGCCAGATTTGAATTCAGGAAGATGAATCAGGAAGACTGGAGCCTGGCACTCTGTGCACTATGGCACCACCTTGATGCCTCACAGCAAATTTAAAGCTAAGTTCAGCACTACAAGTTCAGAGCTCTTTCCACTACACTGTAAGTACTCCAAGTGCAGTCAGTTCTTTATAGAGTCATCTTTCTAATGGGAAAACAACAACAAAGATTTAAATTTAATTTCATAAGTCATTGTTTGTGAAGGTTTAAGAGAGAAATAGCAGAACTATAGAATCTGTCTCTAGCTTCAAGCTTCTGTGATCTCTTTGTTCATTAAATCAACAAATATACTTTGAATACCTATTATAGTCGTAGCATTTCAATATTCCCTTCATTTCTCTTTCCCTTTAAGAATCTCCCCATTAACTCTCATACTGTCACAACCTTGAAGTTGACAAAGCATATTAAACTGTGACTTTTTTTAAATACCAAAATTAAATTGAAAGTGAATATAGCATAAATCTAAAAATCAGATTAGTATGTAGTGACTATATATTTGTAGAGAATGCATTATAATATCAAGGCACAAAACTCATGAGAAGACATTCTCTGCTCTTAGAATTTACCCTACATAAACAGAGGCACTTCCATTAGCTCAAGGTGTGTTTGCTACATATGACTGTGACTGGGGAGAATTCACCATCCTGCATCCAGTGTCCTTAAGAACTGATTTAATATGAGTGTGGATTGTGGAATTTTCACTGCTCCACTCTTCCTCCTCTAAAGCAATGAGACCTGAATTCATCAAAACTGCCACTTCCTGGCTATAACAATGTTTAACAGCTTTCTTTCCTTCTTATAGTCTTGCTTGCAACAGTGAGAACTACCAAGGAATTATTGGTACTAATCCCCTCTACATAAGTAAATTTTGTTTCTTACAATCATGGATAAATTAGGTGCATATGCTTCTTTCAAACAACCAGGGTGCCGTGTATTGTATTTTACTAAAGCCAGTAGCCAGGGGTGTCATCCTAATGTATATCTTAGGAAACAATTTTTCGTGATTGAAGACAGACATTTTCAAAATGTCCCACTCAATGTAGGGCTCAATAAATATTGTTTGCTAGTTTGATATGGTGCTCGGTGATCTGAATCTGATTCTTTTCTTCTGGACCATTCTCTTTCCTACCACCACAGAAGTCTAGACTAATTGCCTAGAGACTAGGAAACTGATGCAGAGTGAATAGATACAGAGGGTAGGAATGTGGGGGGGAGGGGCTGGCTATGACAAGGTGGAGGGTGAAACAAGGAAGAAAAGTAGGAAGAAATGTGGAAAGATGATTATTGGGAGAAAAGGGACTTGGGGATGAATGTTGGAGGAAAAGGACTCTAGAGGAATTTTCAGAACTTGAGGAATTTGGAGGGTTCAGGGTTGTGAGAGGAGAGAGTGAGCAGAAATTTGTTTTGTGGAATTAACTTTTGTTGATAGATAACTATTGATAACATTACTCATAAAATGTCCAGGTAGGTATATAATCAGATTTTCACAGATGTGTAGTGTTGGAAAGGGCCTTGGAGACCATTCTAATTCAACATCTAGCTCATTTACAACATCCCTGAGAAGTAATCATCTAGCCTTTGCCAAAACGTCAGGGGTAGTGGACAACTCACTATTGCCTTGAAGCAACAACTCTATAAGAAACAACAAATGTTACAAATACAGAAAAACACAAAAAGATGCATGTGAATTGATGTGGTGTAAAGTAAGTAGAGCCAAGAAACAACAAACACATAGATTACAACAATGAAAATGGAAATAACAATAGCCACAGAACAATTGAAAGTAGAAGTTGCAGAATTAAAAAATAAATAAATAAAATAAAAACAAGCATGGACCCAGAGAAGATATATGAGAAGACACCTTCTCCATTCTCTCCTTTGGATTAGATTCCATCATCCCCATAGGTACATTATCATCAGAAAACACCATCTTGTGAAACTGCACTAGCCTTGGTACTTATACCTCACCAGTACCCTCTGCTCCCCTCTGATTGGAAGACTGGAGGACAGAGCAAAGAACTCCTCCCAAAACCTCCATTTAAAGGGGTCTCCTAGACCATCCATCTTTCCATTGCTCACTCGGCTGCACTCTTACAGACTGGACTCCATCATGCCTGGCACCAGAAACTTTCTTTCCATTGTTCCACCACCCTCCACCTTTTCAGCTTACTTTTGTGCTGTCTTCCTCCATTGAATTGTGAGCTCTTTGAGGGTAGGGATTGCCTTTCTTTTAAAAATTCATAAATCCCCAGAACTTGGCCAAGTACCTGGCACAAAATAGATGCTTAATGTCTATTGTCTGGCTTTATAGAGGTGGGAGACCTATAGCATTTGAAAATTGTCTCAGAACATTCCATATATGTTTAGGCTTTCCCAAAGTATTAACTATTTTCAAGAATTTTTTATGCTCTTCTTTTTTCTTGTTCTTCCCCCTCCTCCCTTTAAAATGTCACATGGGAGAACTCTTTGGGACAGGGAAAGGGAGGAGGAATACTGGAAGAAATTTGGACATTATAAAAACAAAAAAATCAATAAAATTTAGTTTCTGAAATGTTCATTTATGAGTCTGAGGGCAGAGGAAGGGGCCAAGGTAAGGAAACTGAGGGGAAGATTCCTCAACTGTACTTATGTGGATCAGGAAGAAGATGGGATTGATTATTTGAAGGGGAGAGCAAATATCAGTTCTTCTACTCCAGACCTTCCTCTCATAACAATCACACAGAAGAACTAAATCAGTTGTATTTTAAGTGTGGAAGTGTATTTAAAACCTCTTTTTTTAGAAAAACTGAAAATATTAATACTTCCCTCTAAGGCCCTTTCTCAAATCCTTGAAAAAAACCCTTAGAAAGGTAAAGACAAAAAAAGCATTTCTTCAGGAATATTGATTAAGGTTGGAACCTTAAGACAGAGTCTGATTTCATTAATATGAGTACTCTCTCCATTATGCAACCTAGCCATAGTTTCATGTGACTCTTGTCCATGTCTTCCCATAAATCACCAGAATTTTAGGTGGATGCAGGGTTCATCTAATGTGATGAGGTTCTTGTTCTAGATCTCTTCACATTCTAAGCCAATGAAGTATACAAGCTTTTCACTAGTAATCCCTCATTCTCACTAACTGACAGATTCATTTCTTTTTCCCATCACATGTCTCTTGGATAATCTCTTTATGCCATTTTTGCTACAATATTCTTCATTGGTAAAAATGTTTTGACCTATTCATGTCTAACATGCAGCTCTTTGTGGCCCTTTTCATGGCCCTGAACTTTAATTATTCAAACCCCATGGTATTCTATCATACATAGCCATACAACATCATAGGAAGAATGTTGATATTAAGCTGAGAAGGGATGCTCTTTCAAGAAGAAGGTTTGAGTCATTAAAAAAAAATCAGTTTCCCAAAGACAACCCAGCTCACTTTCCTTCTCCTTTTCAGTTCTAGGGCCAATTCATTATCTATCCTCATTGTCTTTCGGAGATAAAAATATTGCTTCACTAGCTCTATGAGTTATCTTTGTAAGGTACACTGTCTTTTTAAGAAAAATGAAAAGTTTGGTTCAGAGAGAGAAAAAATTTTGTGTAAAAAGTTTATATTAATTGTCAAAGGATATAAGATATTGTCACTTTTATAGATTAACATTTTGATACTTACAAAAATTAGGGAAAAAAATCCCTTTATTTTAATAAAATGTGCTAATTTATATGAAGATGAGGCCATGTTCTGAAAGCTCTATCTCTTTCTCTTTCTTTCGTCTCTTATCACTCAAACCATTTCTTCCTTCATCACTCTCTCATATGAAGATGTGGTCCTTTTCTTGCTAAGGCATATCCTTCTGCTCGCATCAATATCTTCCCAACCTCAGTACCAATCTGCCTCCCCTATCATCTGGACTCTTAATCTCTCCCTACCTTTTGGCCTTTTCTCTGCTGCCTATAAACATGCTTACTGTGTTACCATCTTACAAACAAACAAAAACCCCTTCACTTGATGTTATCATTCACACACCCCTTTTCCCCCAATTGTTCTTCCTGTTTTGAGAAGGCCATCTGCACTAGATGCCTCCACTTATACTCTCACTCACTTCTAAACCCTCTGATATTTGGCATGTGACCTTATCATTCAAATGAAACTATTCTTTCCACAGTTACAATGTTCTCTTACTTGCAACATCTGATGACTTTTCTCAATCCTCATTCTTCTTTATGCAGCCTTTGACACTATTGAACACTTTCTCCTCATGGATGTTTTTTCCTTTTTACATTTTTGAGATTCTGCTCTCATCAGGTTTCTCTTCTACCTGCTTGTCTGCTCCTTCTCAGTTTCCTTTGTTGGGTATTTGTCCAGATCATTCACATTAGCCAAGGGTAGACAGCAAGGCTTTGTCTTTCATATCTCCTCCTTTCTCCCTCTATAATATCTATTTGCTGATATCTAATAAGAACTAATGTTCTTATGCATTACTATGCAAATGATTACCAGGTTATAAAATATGTGTATCTATACATACACACAAATATATTTCTACATTTCTTGGTCATCTTTTTGGTAATAATAAAGTCCCATATTCCCCCGCCCCCCAAAATTTGATGTCCTCTCCTCTTATTGAATGGAATTGCTTTCAAAATTGTTTCACTTGTAGCTCCTTTTGTGTATATTTAGTTTATTCTATCTTCATTTTTATTTTAGTGTCATTCCTAATGGATCATGGTATCAGGGTCCAAATGTTGTGACTCCCATTTTAATTAAAGGACAAAGAGTTTGACATAGAAATCTTTAAAGATATATGTATATATAGGTATATATATATATATATATAATTTATTTAATTTTTCATCTGTTTATTGTCTTCCATCCATTTTCTTTACATACCCTTGGAATTGTACTCTGCTTTCTTGGGTCTCTCACCAAGATTTCTATTACCTTGATTTTCCTCCAGTAGTCCTCATCATTTCACGAGGTGACACTTCTTCATAATCTTTTACTATTACATCTACCTTCATATAATATTTTACAATGACTTTGTATTACAAACTGATGTCCTAATCTGCAATATTTCTTCACTTGGTAAAGAGACTGATTATTCACTAGTTTAAGATACTTCTAGACTCTTTTGGTTTTCCCATTATGATGATGGAATTGAGTCACTTAAGCTTCCTTAGCTTAACAGATTTAAGCTAAGGAATATAAAGCTAAGTTTCCATAGCTTTAACTGCTTCTATGTCTGTTAGTTTTTAATTTAAAATTTTTTAGCTTTAACAACTCATTTAAAAATCTCAGTTTGGAGGTGCCTCAATTGCATATCATATATTTTTATTTTTATTCAAATTTGGTGATTTTGATTTGTACTCTACCAAGTCGGTAATCAGAGGTCACACAGACAGGTGTTTTGAAACTAATTCTTACATCATTAAACATATTTCATGTTTGCTAATATAAATATAAATATAATCAATTTCTTTTTTGTTTGCTAATATAAATATAATCAATTTCTTTTTTGTTTTGTTTTGTTCTTTTGGTCAGGCTATTAGGGCTTGCACCTTCCAAACTCTCCTCTTGCATTCATGATATTCACATATTCATGATATGTGTGACATTTATATACAGTCTTGTTTTATATTCCTGAACTACATTTTCCCTAAATCAAGGCTTAAATCATTACATGTAAATCAAAGTTTACATGATTAGGGCCATCCCTAGGATGTGTGGAGCACTAAGCAATTTTTTTTGTGGGGTCTCTGTATTAAACATGTATTACAAAATTAATGGGTCCATGTGAGGTATACTGATTTAACAATGAATATTTAGAATAATTAGTTGACAACATTCATCTTTTCATAAGAAGTATTATGATTTAAAACAGTGAACAGAACAGAATGCAAGCATTGAGGTTTAGGGGTTTAGGGGTACTGGGACCCCAAAATTACAACACATGGGTCCTGCCCAAAAGAATTGGACCCAAGCCTTCTTTCAGTCAAAGACAAGGTTTATTAGAACAACCAGTCATATTGGGCAGACTCTTAAGGAATCTGAAGATTACTGAGCAATTGGCTAGATTTTAAGAATCTGAGCATTTCAGTAGAGACAAGATTGACCTTATATACAGAAAGACTGAATACTTGGTCCCATCCCATGGTGTTTGGGAGTGACAGGAAAAAAGTCTCTAGAAGTAGGAGGAGGAGTATGATATCGACCAGTCATTCATGCACTCACCTTCCTCATCTTGCCATTGGAGAGAAGATCAGAGATGCCTTTGGAAGCGTTGTTCCAAATCTTGAGTTCCGTATCAACCTAGGACAGGAGGCAGTGGTTCAGCAGCCAAGCAAGCCCCTGGGACACGTGGCATGGAGGGCTCTGTAGCCACGGCATGGCCTGGGAAACGTAGTGTGGAGGGATCCTGGGACTGCTGGAAAAACCAAACCAAACCAAACCAAAAAACCCAAAATATGCTCAGACACCAGCTTGAGACCCCAGTCTTGGACTCATGGCCCTGCCTTTGGTTCAGTCCCTTCTGTAGGCACCAGCCTGGGTACATTCACAGGGACCTAAATTTCATGCAGATGCTGGCCTAGAGTTTCCTCTGCTTCCCTTTCCTCTCCCACTGCCACTCCCACCTCGAGCTGTGGCAGTGGAGGCAGCAGCCGTGGCTTCTGCTGCAGACGAGGACACTCACATGGACAAACCCCAGCTGCTCCACCCGAGGGAGTTGAGAGTGGAGACAGGCCCCGTGGATCTGAGCTTGTAACTCTCAAGGTGGATAACCAGCTGTCTCAGCTCCTAATCAGGACCTTCTCCCCATGGGCTAAATTACACTGCCTCAACACTTTCACCACCTTCACATTCACAACACACCTTTGCACCGCCTAATCCAAGGACAATTGGCTGGCTTAATTAGGTGTATTCAAACATTCCCTTACCCCATACAGCACATCTTCTGCAAATAAGCTAACATTCCCTTGGTTTTGCAGGACAGTCATAATTATTATTTTGCTTTATTTTGCATATTTCATTTTTATCTTAATAATTTTTTGTTCTTATGACGAGCAAGATCCTCCAAAGCAATCTCAGGGCTCTCTGAGGAGCAGGTTAGTAAGTACTTTAAGTTGGATTTGGACCCAGGTATTCCTGATTCCTGGCCCAGGGCTCTATCCACTGAGCTACCTAATATAGTGCTTTGTGATTTGAAAAGCATTTTGCATATATTATTTAATTTGCTCCTCATAATAAGCATATGAGGTAGAGGCTCTCACTATCCACATTTTACAGATGAAGAAACTAGGGCTAAGAGAAATGTCTTGTCCAGGGTTCACAGTAAATTTCTGAGGCAGGTTTCGAACTCAGGTCTTCCCAACTCCAAGGATAGCACTCTTTAGCATATAGTACTTCCTCCTACCTCAATAAGAGAAAATATTCTGTGATTTTAAAGAGTCAAGAGATCTGACTTTTAAAGGAATCTTATCTTCTCAGGGACCTATAAGCCAGTCCTCCAATCTTATAGCAATACTCTAGCTTGTTCCTACCCTACAAAGTCAAAGGAGAATGAGGTTGATAAGAGATGACTCTTATTCCCTTCTGCCTACACAGTTTACAAAACTCAAAATATCAATAAAGGGTAAAGCTCCTCCTTATTCCTATATATATTCCTCAATGCTCCTCAGCTCTGCTTCTTGCTTGGTCCAAGAACTTGTTGATTTGGTCTAGGAAATCTGCAAGGTCCAGGAAATCTTTTTCTTCCTCCTCCTCTTCTTCCCCCTCTTTTTTCCTCCTCTTCCTTCCTCCTCTTTCTTTCTCTTCTTCTTCTTCTCCTCCTCATCCTCATCTTTCTTCTCCTCCTTTTTCTCCTCTTTCTTCTTTTTCTCTCTCCTCTGTGCTTATTTCTAGAAACCCCTTTATCTCATTAGGTTGTTGGGACGATCAAATGGGATAATGTATTTAAAGCATTTTGCAAACTTTAAAGTGATGAATATTAATTATTATTACTATTACTATTAATAATAACAATGATTTTAATAATTCATCTGGGTGAGCAATTAAGGTAAATTAAGTGCTCCCTTGGGCAGCTAGATAGTACAGTAGATAGCATCTGGCCTAGAGTCAGGAAAACCTGAGTTTAAATCCTGCCTCAAACACTTATTAGCTGTGTGATCCTGAACAAGTCACTTAACCATGTTTGTCTCAGTTTCCTCATCTGTAAAATGATCTGGAGAAGTAAATGGCAAGGGGCAGCTAGGTGGCACAGTGGATAGAGCACCGGCCCTGAAGTCAGGAGGACTTGAGTTCAAATCAGGCCTCAGACCAAACACTTGACCCTTACTAGCTGTGTGACCCTGGACAAGTCACTTAACCCCAATTGCCTGAAAAAAATAAATATGTATATATATAAAAAGAAGTAAATGGCAAACCACTTTGCCAAGAAAATCCCAAATGGGGTCATGAAGAGTTGGACACTACTGAGTAACAACAGCAATAATAAAATACTTCCTTATCATTTTGCTTATATTGAATTTCAATTCCTTCTGAATCATTTCCCCCAATTCTTCCCATCTGCACACCATTCTTTTAAAAGAAGCAAGAGAATAAACATCAAGATTAACTAGTTTCACCTTCTCTCTTCTACATGATTATATTCTGAGCTACCCCATACAAATAGCTTCTCCCTGCTTTGATCTTCTTGTCTCGATCAAGGCTGTTCCCCACTGCCCCCCCTTTAATCTTTTATCTGTACTACTTCATTATGAGGGAAATGTTTTATTTTAATTTACCTTTATGGCAAGCTTCATTTTATTCTATATGTTAGTGCTCCTGACAATATCCTTATAGCATTATGTTATCTTTCTGTTCTTATTTTCTTCTTTCGTATGTGTCCTTTTTTAAAGCTTGAGTACATTGATAAACTGTACAATTAGCCACATTAGTCTCTCTGGGCAACTTCTCCTTTTCTTCCATCTAGGAATTTCAACCCTAAAATTTGTCATTGAGAAAGTTACTTCCACTAGTCCATTGGTAACTTCCATTTCAGAATTCTATGCCTTGGGATATTACTTATTCTACCTTATTTGTTCCCCGAAATATTTTCTTTAAATCTTCATTTACTTTTGTTCATGGCTTTAAAAAAAAAAAACAACTATAGAGGCAACTGAATTTGACATTTGTCATTTCACATCAGAATATTTTATTTTTTATGACACAAAAAAGCTTGTGAAATTTTTTTTAATATTTGTTCATATGTATACCTAATTTCTGTCATCTAATGAGATAAATAAAAGTCTTAATTTTAGGGAACTAGCTTCTACATTCAAACAAATTTCTTAAATCAGACCCTAATAATCTTTAAGATTTAGCAACTCTTGTTTAGAGAGAAGCTTGATCAATGTGATTAAGTAGTGGTCAATTCTGATTCTATTGTTTTTTCTGTTTACATTGTTGTGATTAATATGCTGTTTTCTGGTTTTACTTAATGCACTTAGCATCATTTGATTAACGTCTTCCAGTACAGGCCTATATCCTTTAGATTCACCACTTTTTACACAGTGATATTACAGTGCCACTTATGTTTAGCTTTTTCCCAACCAATAGTCATCTAATTTGTTTCTAGATCTCAACTATTACAAAAAGTGTAGCAGACAACTTTCTTACTCTCTAATTACTTCAATGAGGGACTTTCAGTCTACATGTCTATAATTATACCACCCCAAACATAATTCATGCAGAAAATACAAAATTTGATCTCAATTTAGAAGTTTAGGAGTCACTTCTTCTCAGTTCTGGATGTCAAGCAAAAGATGACCACATTGCCCCCACCCTTCACAATTGTTCTGGCAATTTTAAGATATTAATCTAAATACTCAGTTTGGTTTTAATATATAAAACACTTAAAGTTTTATTGAAAGGCAACATGGAGTAATGCTGTCTAACAGAGTGCTGGACCAGAAGACTTGGATTCAAATTCCTTTTTAGCTACTTATTAGCTCTGATTATAGATGAGCCACTTAATGTGTCTGGGACTCAGTTTCCTCATCTGAAAACTGAGAGGGTGAGATTAGATTTCTCAAAGTTCCCTCTCTTACCTAAAATGATGCTCCTTTTATTCTATGATCTGCAAAGTGGGGATAATAATAACCATACTAACCACTTCAAATGGCTTTTGTGTGGAAATCACCTTACAAAAACCACATCACTATTTTATATCAGTAAATTAATACATGTCTGTTATATATTTATCTATATATGTGTGTGTACATCTATCTATATCTATATGTATTATATGTATCTATATAAATATATATGCTTCTATGAAAAATGGCATTTTATGTGGTTTGGTTCACTATATCATATCAAAACTATTTTAAACTCTCATTTATTATTGTGTTGGAAATGGCTTACTTTAATCCCCCTTCAGATATTCCCAGTCTTTTATCCAAGAAGTCCTACAGTTCTAGATTTTTCCTGGTATTCCATTATGAGAACTTTTTGTGGTTACCATCTATTTTAGACTTTCTATCATTCACAGTATCTACAGAAACAAAGACTGTTTCGAACAAATTATTGAAATAGTGTGAAGACTTTACTGGGTGTCACTACCAAATCCCTCAGCAATGATATAGTACAGAAAGAAGATGTCCATATTCAAATACTCCCAGCTGTCAAGAAAACAAGATGTCAAGGGTCTTAGTTTTCTCTCTGACTCTGTTATTTAGCTTCAGAGATACCATACTCTTCTCTGTCATCATCTTACTCCTATATATGAGAAATCCTCAAATTTCTATCCTTAGTCATTTTCTTTTTATATACACTTTTTCATTTGATAATCACATTTACTCCCTCTGGTTCAATTATGAGCAATGTAAAGATGAGTTCTGCATCTCTACCTTTAGTGCTTATAGCTAAGCTCCAGACCTACATCTCTAGCTGTCTTATTGGACATATTTACCTGGATGTCCTACCATCACCCAAAACTCATGCTCTAAGAAAAACCAGAATCCAAACCAATATTAACTGAATATACTGTGTTTTGAATGTCAGATTAAAAAAATTAGATTTTAACCTATAGACAAAGGAGTCATTAGTGAATAGAACAAAGTGACATTTTAGGTAAGTTCAATTCAGTTGAAACTATTGCTTTCCCTGGTATTGTCCTCCCTCTTTTTCCTACTTATTTCTCTGTTAAGTTTGAAGTATTTCTACAGCAAATTGTGTGTGTACATATTCAACCCTCCTTTATCCATTTCGGATAATAGTGAGGCTCATCTGATGTCCACTCTCCTCACTTTTTCCTCCAATACTCTTATTCTTTACTTACCACAATAATGAGAAATAGCAAGTTCTACCCCATTCTTATTCATTTACATGCTAATGTATTCCTTTTACCCTTCTTTCTCTTTCTCCTCTTAAAACCCTCTTAATAAAACCAATCCACCCCCAAATCCTTTGTTTTTCTTATTTAAATGACTCAATACATTATGAAGACATTAAGATTCTGAAGGGACATTCTCTTTTCCCCATGTCAGAATTTTAGCACTACATTGTCATACAGCTCCTTCCAAGTGCTCCAATAAATGTATTATTCTTGGATTCTCTGGACTCTTGTATTTACATTTCAAATTCCTACTCTGGTATCAAATCAAATATCTCTATTTCAATTAAAGATCTATTTTCTCCTCCCCTTTCCCTAGAATTATGCTGAGATTTGCAGAGTACATTGTTCTTGGTTTCAAAACTACATCTTTTACTTTTAGTAATATTGTATTCCAAGATCTCTCATTTATAGTAGAAACTGAAAGGTCTTGTGTGATACTGACTATAATTCCTTAGTACCTAAACTTTTTATATGTTTGCTGTATTTTTTCCTTGAACTAAAAGCTCTTTATTTTGGCTATAACATTTCTGGGACCTTTGCTTTTGGGGCTCCTTTCTGGAGGTTATCAGTGGATTCTTTCTATCTTTACTTCGACTTCTGGTTCTAATATAACTGGGCAGTTTTCGTTTTTTATTTTTAATCATGCTTTTTGAGGAGTCCAATGATTTTTTTCTTTTTTTTCTTTTCTTTTTCATTCAGGACATTTATTTTAACAAACAGTTGAATCCTCAAGATGAACCAGATGCTGCAACAGCTGCTGTCTTGGGTTTAGGTGTTGTTCCTTCATGGAATCCATTCCTGAATCGGTGATAGACAATTTTTAGGTGCCTCATTCAACCAGTACCAGTGGGGTTGCATTGCTTAGCCTTTGCACTCAAATTATACTTTCTCTTGCATTTAGCAGGATATCCACATTGGCCACATATTGACTTCTGAAGATGGTATGCCTTAGAACCACAATGACGGCACAAAATGTGCATCTTATTCCGGTGCTTACCAAATGAAGATGTCCCCTTCATCATCTTCCTCCTGCCGCTGGGACCAAAAAGTGAGTCCAGTGATTTTTAAATTATCTATACTTGACCAATTTTTCAGAAATGTTTCTGTTATGAGATATCTTATATTTTCTTCATTTTTTCAATCTTTTATTCTAATATTTATTGCTGTCTTATATACATTATATACTCTATGTGTGTGTGTGTGTTCTAATCTGATTTTCAGAGAGTCTGTTTCTTGGGGTAACACTTATCACTTTCTATTCTAAGGTATTTATTCTTCTAGTTCTTTCCTCCAGAGAGTTTATTTAATTTGTTTTAATCTCTTGCTTTATTTTTTCTAGTTATTCTCATAATTCTTGTGAAAAATCCATTTTTCCTTTAAGTCTGCACACAGGTGTTATGGAATTCCTATTTTCTTCTTTTGGGGGAGGCTCTATATTTGTAACCGTTTTCAATACTGGTTAATGATTTCTTTGATTAACTCATCTTCCTAGCTTTAATTCCTGAACTGGGGATTTGTGTCAGGGCCAGGGTCTGCCCCATTCTGTGCTTTTGGGTGGGGGTGGTTTGACCTGCTTAGTTTCACTCTGTGTCCCTTGTGGGGACTTCCACCTCCTGGAGATAGTTGAGGTTAAGGGGGCTGGATTTTCAGGACCTTCTCTGTTTTCTTAGTACCTAGTATTCAAGTCATCAAGCCTTCCTGGCCCTGGGACTATCCCAGTCTGAGCACTTACTACTGCTATTCCCATCAGTTCCAAGGTGCCTACTGTAGGATTTCTAATAACATTAGGGCTTTTTGATTACCATTTTTTTCAGGGGGTGGAGAGCCCTCTACTTTCACTACCTCCATGCACCGACCCTTACAGGTTAAATGTACGTTGACCTATCTTTTGTTGGCCTGACTTTGCATTGATGCTGGCTATGCTAGAGGAATTAATTCCATTTGGGCTTCTGACTATATTTTTAATGGAGTTCTAGAACAGAAGAAGTCAATTACTGTAGTTTCTCACTGGATATCTTTATTAGTTTTTGGTCTAACAATAACTTTGTATTTTGTTGGAGATTGTATGTTGGAGCTGGGCAGTCTATCTCAAGTTGAGGAAGCCATTTTTGACAGGGAGGGCCATGTAGTTGCTAATAGTTTTGCACTCCTAGCCATTCTCTGCTGTGGTTCATACTACAGAAACATTAAGATGTTATTCCATATCAGTTCAAAGTAGTAACATAAGAAGAGGATATTACAGGATGGAAAATAGGCACAAGGAGTTAATGTTCTTTACTCTAAGAAGTAGAGAACTCAGTGGAATATCTTTGTGGAACAACATCTTGTATCTAGCATATTGCGGACAACCAAATAATTAACTATCCCATGACCAGCAGAACTGAACTTTAGTTGAGGAAATCTTAAATTTGAAGGTCTCCTGTAAGATCAATGAATGAAATATATTAGATTAAGTTATGTGTATATAATATGCATATATATATATAATATATATGTATGTGTGTATATGTATATATGTATGTTGTTCAATCAGGCAGCTAGGTGGCGCAGTAGAGTGCTAGGCTTATAATCAGGAAGACTCACCTTTCTGAGTTCAAATCTGGCCCTAAGTTCAAAAGAACTTAACTAGCTTTATGACCCTAGGCAGTCACTGTTTGCCTCAATTCCTCATCCATAGAATGGGCTGGAGAAGGAAATATCTTTGCCAAAAATACCCAAATGGTGTTACAAAGAGTTGGACACAACTGCAAAAGGACTGAACAACCAAAAAACAGCTATATATGTATATGTACACATCCATATGCACACATATGTGCAAATATGTATGCGTATATATGTGCATATACACATAAATATGTATGAGTATATGTATTTAACATGACCACTTTTCCCCCAAAAGATATCTTCCTTTTCCCAGAAGTTGTATTCTGCTTGAAATATTCCAGGATCTGTATTTCCTAGCTTCAAAGCATATTTCAGGCAAACCTTTTGCTACCCAAACTTCCATCTTACAGTAATAACCTCAGTTTAGCACCTGTTCATAAGATATGTTTGCACATCGTTGGCTGTGTTACGCTGACATATACGTTTCCTTCAAGGAGATTGTCATAGAATACAGAGATGTTAACATTTTTCCATCTGTGTGTGTGAATGTGACGTTTCCTGTTAATTTCATTTTCTTCCTGAATTCTCCAAGCAAAAGCATTCTGTGGGAGGCAGAATGATGTCACTATAGTCATAGCATAATTTTTCAGCCTTGAGAATGAGACATATTGTGGCATATATTTCACTACTTTTAAAAGTAGTGAAACAAAAACTTATAAGATGATGATATACATTTTTTTTTTACAGGTGTGGGGGTTTCCAGAAACTCGAAAAGAAATGTATGACTAATATGTTTTAAAATGTCATTTTTCTTCCTGGAAGATGTTTTTGCCTGAAATCTGAGCCCCAATAGCTAGCAAAGATAAAGCCTTAGCCTGATTATGGATTTTCCTATTTGTATTTATTAAAACTAGCAAAGCCAAAAGTAAAAATGTAGCTTACATAGCTATTTAATTTGAGAAGTGTAGAGACTTTGCAGGCAAAATATTGTCTTGCCATGACTGTCTCTAGGACAAATGGGCTGTTTTAAGTACACAGTATCATTGTTAGTGATTTAAAAATAAAATGAAACCAGAATGACTAAAATCACTCCCACTGAGGAGTAAACAGTTTTAGAAGTAGTAATCATCACAGAGGTTACAATAAACAGACCAAACTGTGAAAGAATAGACTATGCCATCTAACCTCTCTGCCATTAAATTTTATTGTGTTATTTTAAATTTTCACCTCTAGAACACAGGGTACGGGTGGAGGGGAAGTCCTTTAAAAATAATCCTGCAGTAAGTACTTTTCTACTTATAAATCTTAAGGAACGCATTAAAGCAAATGAATCTGATTGCGCAGGGTAAGGATTCTTCCTAAACTATTCTTATTCCCTTTCATACAGAGCTGGGGCCACCTTAGGGCAGTTTTCTTCCTAGGTAAGTTCATGGAACCATAGATATAGATCTGGAATAGACATCAGAAACCATCTAATTTGGTGTTTTCCTTTTGCAGTCGAAATAATGAAAGCCTAGGGATATAAAGTGATTTGTTCAAAGGTCACATAGACAATTAGCATCAGAGGTAGAATTTGAACCCAGCTCTTCTGATTTCAGAGAGAGTATCCTTGATCCATAGTAATACTTCAAGTTGATATACTACATTTCTTTAGAAGTATTCAGAATAATTTCTATTTCATCTTCTGATCCTCCTTGGTCTTGGTGAAAAGTAGGGAGAAACATGTAGCTTATCCTTGGCCAAGGAGGAACAAAGAACTCAGCCCACATGGAGATGTTTTTAACTGATCAGTTAGTTTAGTCAGACAATACATAAATTCAGTTAAAACCGAAGTCATGACTTTTCACTTACTGTCCTGCATTCCATTAGTTCTAATTGTTTCATAGTTTATTTTCAATTTCATTTAGCACATAGTCTAATGGGTAAGTGACTACACCAAGCATAAAGACACCAAAATTTATTATTGTCTCTTGGATTTGCCATGTAACCTAAGCCAAATTATCAAACCCAATTGGTTTTAATTTTCCTAATATGTGTAGTAGTAGTTATAGTAGTAGTAGTAGTAGTAGTAGTAGTAGTAGTAGTAGTAGTTGTTGTTGTTGTTGTTTATTAACTGTGTGGCCTTAGGTAAATCACTTAACCACTCTGGGCTTCAGTTTCCTTATCTGGAAAACGAAGAGTTTGGATTGGATGATCTATATTCCATCCAGCTCCAAATATTTGATCTAACCACAATGAAATGGGATGGAACTTTATGTTTATATTGTAATTGATCTTTGGAATAGACTGATGAATCAACTAAACCATAATGAAAATTTATCATTTTTACATACCAAAAAATCTATTAAAATATGGAATCTGAAAGAAGAATAATTCAGGTTGTATGATAAATGAAGTTACCATATTTAGCAGACATGACTCTAAGTAAGGGTTAGTTTAAAAAAAATAGGATGGAATTTTCAAAACTTACAGCCCAAGTAACCTGCAGATGGTATTACAGCTTGGGACAAATCTGAAATTCAAGACAAGGTCTTTAACTATTTCCAAGAAACTATGCTGAGTTTAAAGGAAACCTGAGCTGAAATTTAAAGCAAGTTAGGTGATTTATAGTTCAGGTTGGAAACTGAAACAGTTTGATCATTTTCTATCCTGAAGTTCAGACCCAAAACCCCTCTGAGCCAAGCAAGTCTAGTTTGCTTATTTTTAAAATTTATCTTTAAAGATATTTTAAGAGATTTTTTAAAAAAGATCTTTCCTGTAAGGAGTTATGAAGTATATGTGAAATACAGTCAGTCTGAAAATTAAAAAGTGAATTCATCTCACATTGTTTATAGAACACTTCTGATTGTGGCTCTTAAAACATGACATCAGTATCTTTTCCTTTGCTCAGTGAACTATTTCTGCTACCAGCAGCAACTCATTTTCTCCACGTAGGCAGAGGCTGGTGGGCAGATGACATCAGAAAGCTTAATTGATTACTCAACTCCAATAGTCAGAATAAGTTTATTTTCTTCTTTCCTGAATGAGATGAGGTGGGAACTCTTCTCTACCCTATTTAGCTGATACAACATAGAAATGAAGAGAGATTGGTGATAATAGATGAAGAAGAAGGAGGTTGTTTGGGGAGATCCTTCTCAGGGAACCATTGTCCCTAGGAGTTGTCATCTGGGGATTGAAGTGTCATAATTAAAGGTTCTACTCATTATGGAGGAAGGAATAGGTGGTCTTACTATAATGCAGATTATATTATTTCTTTATGTGTTATTTTGAGCCCAATGAGTGGGCACAGGGCTGACATAGTTGTTTCCACTAAAAGTTCACATTCGCTCAAAAGTCCCCAGCCCTATACAGAGAACAGGAACAGGTGAGAAGAACCTTCTTATAACAATAGAAACAAATGACTTTGAGATGTTATCTCATGATGGAGATGAGTCCTACCAGGTCTATCTTGCACCTTTTTTGTTTGTTTGTTTTTGGACCAGACTTATTACTTCATGGTTAAAAACCTCCTAAAGTGGAGACTTCCTCTACTAATGAAAATCAGAAACCTACGAAATTCCCTGGCATACTGAGAGTAACTGATTGGCTCCAGGTCATATATCAGCATGTGTCAGAGGCAAGACATGAACCCAGGTCTTTTTGGCTCTGAGGCCAGCTGTCTCTCTATTCCTTCACACTGCCTCTCTAACTTACCAGATAAGAAAAAAATCATCACATTGTACATGAGTAAAATCAATGTTTAAAAATATTTTTCCTGTAGAATTAAAGATTTGAGAGTTTAAAAAAACTCAAAAGATTATGTAATTACCTCATACCTATCAGGTTGGCTAAAATGATAGAAGGGGAAAATGACAAATGTTGGAGAGGATATGGGAAAATTGGGACACTAATACACTGTTGGTTGAACTGTGAACTGCTCTAACTATTTTGGAGAACAATTTGAAATTATGCCCAAAGAGTTATAAAATGGTGTATATCCTTTGACCCAGAAATACCACTATTAAGTCTGTTTCCCAAGGTGATCAGAAAAAGGGAAAGAACTTATACATTCTAAGATACTTATGTCATCTCTCTTGTGGTGGCAAAGAACTAGAAATTGAGAGTGCCTATCAATTGGGGAATGGCTAAATAAGCTGAGGTATATGATTGTGATGGAATACTACCATGCTATAAGAAATGATGAGCAGGCTGATTGTAGAAAAACATGGAAAGACTTGCATGAAATAATAAAGAATGAAATGTGCAGAACCAAGAGAATGTTGTATGTGGTAACAGCAATATTGTTCAACAAATAACTGTGAATGACTAGGTTATTCTGAGTGTTACAAATATTCAAATCAACTACAAAGGACCTATAAAGGAAAATATTATCCATCTCTGGAGAAAGTACTGACAAATAGAAGTATGCATAACATGGATCTATCTATCTACCTATCTATCTATCTATCTATCTATCTATCTATCTATCTATCTATCTATCTATCTATCTATCTGTCTGTCTGTCTGTCTATGATGTGTTTATCTATCTGCCTCTCTGTCTTAAATGGTGGCCTTCTGTAGTACAGGGTGAGGAGGGAGGAAAGGAGGGAGACAGTTCAGAACTTAAAGTATGATAAAAAATTAGGTTTAATTTTTAAAAAATTATGTAATCCAGCCCCATGGCTTTATTCAGGAAAATGTTACTATCTTTTTATTGATAAGGCAATTGGGGTCTAAAGAAGTACAGAACTAGTGTGGGAACAACTAGAAGCAGGCATCCTAACTCCTAGCATTCCATAGTAGAAGTTTAATTTTACTGGCTCCCACAGAATTTTTTTCAGAGTAGGACCCCAAAACCCCATGACACAGTACAACATATGAGAAATGTCTCTTCTTTTCCTTTGTCTTCAGACTTTTCTGATGTTTCTTGGTAACTCTGCCCATGTAGTTGATGAATATTAAGTACTAGTAACTGCCAAGATGAAAGAGAGAGAAGAAGAAGAAAAAGGGGAGAAATGCGAGAAGAAAGGAAAGAGTGGGAATATGTCACTGGATTCCATGAGTTTTTACTGAATCACAGAATCTTAGAATTGGAAAGGACCTCAGTGACCATCTAGTTCACTGCCTAAAAAAAGCCATACTATAGCATATTCAACAAATGTTGACACAGCCTCTGCTTGAACACCTTTAATGAGGGGAAGCTCATGACCTTCCGATAAGTAGTCATTCAACTTTTAGATAGCTTTGTTGGGGGCCATGTTGTCCATCAACACTCCCTGCCCCTGCACTGAAATCAAGCCTAAATTTAAACTTAGGTGACTAGGAACATTCTCCCCATTTCTGCCTACTGAAGAATTCTGCCCTCAGTCTCCCGATCACCAATCACAGGTGGCTGACCATAAAGGAGAGGTAGTTCTCTTTTACTGAAGAACTAGTCTGCCATGAACTTCCACTTATAGATTATGCCTGAGAAAGTGACACAGAATTTGAACAAGAAAACAGGTGATGCTAGGACTATGTTGCTAAATTTCTCTCTATTCACAAGGAAGGAGGTTGGTCAAGACTCAAGAAGTCATGATACATCCCCAAATTTTGTTGTAGATTGGAGCAGAAAAACTGGAAGGACACTTTTAGCATGTGTGCATGTAAGAAAAATGGGAAGGTTCTAAAACAAAAGTTGAGAGTACTGATCCTCTATATATGAAGGTCTAGTTTTGCCATTTTGGGGAGATGTAGAGAAAGAATGGTTGACAAATTGACACCATATCATGTTTTTTCTGGCTTAGCCAAATCAATTTTTGTTACTTGTGGCCAAAAGAGGTAAGTGGATGACTAGAAAGGCCTGGTAGCCATGTTTCTTCAACAAAGTATGACCGACCAATTCATAGTCTTACATTTTAATAGAGAAGGCATAGAATGAGTTGGCAGTTTCAACGTTGAAAGAAAAATGTGGTGCGGTAGCGCAACTGGGAAAAGGAGGTTCAAAGTTAGGCGATTGATATAGATATAATTAGTCGCTATAGTGACCAAGTTGTGATCACAAAATTCTGGGAATAAATACTGCAAGTTTGGCAGGTATTTTGTTTGTTCTACTGAGAGGCAGCATAGTTTCCCCTGAGAATATATTTCTCCATTATTCTGAGATGAACAATTCCTAGTCTACCACAGTCATTTTCAGTGACGTCAAGCTCTTTAGAAGTACAACAAAATAAGACAAAGGTAAACTTGGTGCTTTCTGGAAGTTCCTACTCTAATGATAGGACACACAAGAAATAGAGTAGCAAACCACATAATGCTGGCCCTGATAAGAGGAAGTAAATCTATCAGGTTCTGTGTTGCATTCAATCCAAGCTTAAACTGAAAGAACGGTTAATGCGAGGAAAAACCTCTACACATTCCTTTTTCAAATTGTTCCTAGACTGAACACCTTGGAATATTTAGTTTAATATATTAGCCTAGACAGGGTTCAATCTGAATTCAGTGTCAGCATGTATCATTCAAGTAATAAAAGTATAATTGTTTAAACAAGTGCTTATAACTGGCTTTGTTTAAAAAGAAGTATTTTAAGAGCTGAGCTTATTAATTATTTATTTCACCAAGTAACCTAAGTATTTAGTTCTTCTGGCTTTGTTTTAAAAAAAAAGTATTTCAAGGGTTGAGTTTATTAATCCTACATTTCACCAAGTAACCTAAGCGCTTGGTTCTTCATAAGAAGTATCTTCAACATACTTTGTCCCAACTCTGGCCAATATAACCTGAATGCCTCCAGATGTAATATAAATCTTTTTATCAAGGTACCTATTTATAACATGTGAAATTCCTGGCACATAGGATCAGCCTTATAGATGGGGGATACTGTACTGTGAGAGGGCCCTCTTGACCAGTCAGAATGCTCATTGCAAGTCTGATTATCCCCTGATAATTGGCCTTCCCTGGTGAATAATAGGCTGTGATGACTTAACTCAGTGGTGACATATTCACAGCATCCTACACACTGCACTTTAAACTTCTTAACTTTTCCTTAAATAATGGCAGCATCTGTATCCAGCTGCTAGAGTGTTTTATTTGCTCAACATTTAAGTTCTCATGAAAACCAGAAGAACTGCACTGCTGAGATCCAGTGAACACTCCCTGTTTGTGCTAAACTTCTCAAAGTTGGCAATAAATCTTACATAACTCAAATTCCCAGCAGGTTACCAGCTCCCCTATTTTGGCTGGGCACATCATTCTTATAAAAGGCATGCCCACTCTTTGGCCTTTGAAGTTTACTCACTTAGGAAATGCCCTTAGAATCAGTACAGTTGGGTTGTTAACCCTTACTAGCATTTCAACAGGGTTTAGGATACTGGATGATATCCAAAGGAGTCCAGAGAATGGCACAGAAGGGGAGAAAAGTGTTAGAATTCTCCCAAGGAAAGGGCACTGTTTTTTTTTTTTCTTTCTGTGTTTCTTTAAATGATTAGCTTGAATCAACCTTGTGCTACCAGGATGGTCTCATTACTGTGTTGAATTTGGAATTAACATATTCCCCTATTTTTAACTTGAATCTCCAAGGGTTAAAAAATGTGAAGATAGAAAATATATTTTGATTTCTTTATGTTCCTGGCTCTTAAAACATCTGCATAAATTTGTCTGTTTAATCAATAGTTCACATACTGGCCAGAAACCAAGTGGACAAACTGTACTCACTCACCTTTTAATACTTTACTCATTTGTCTAAGGTCCCAGCCCATGATTAGATAATGAAAGAGTGTATGAGAAAGTAGTAGATTATTTATGATGGAAACAAAATGAAACTAATGGGACGAGATTTGAGAGCTGTGATGCATGAAAGGTGCTATGCAGGCAGCTTTGGCACCATGACAAACAAAGATAAAGACTCAGTGGGAAGCAACAGTGTGAACATGACTATGAAGAAGAAAGAATAGATTTAGTGAATGAATCCTTGCCATCTGGTGTTTATTTAATACACAATGAAGGTCAAATGGCTACTGATCCCTTTTTCTATAGTCCAGTGACTACAAGAAGGAGAGGAATCAATGGATTTATCAATATGTCTGGAAATACCTCACTATATGATCTGATGGAGTCAATAATAGTGGAACAATTGTCATTACTCTTACAAATGTGGTAGGAGAAATGACTACATTTTGTGTATTTTAGCTAATCACAAAATCAGACATGATGAATCCTTTCTTCCAGTTCATTTAATATTTTAAAGGATTTCATTTAGAACATATAGACTATTAATAACAAATCAGGAAGAAAACCCACTCACAAAGCTAAATGTCTTTCCTATTTTAAAATAAATCAGCTATGTGTATTTTTTCCTATAAAATGGTTCAATCTTAAAAAAATCTTTTCCCCCCTCACTTTACCTTTTTCATGTACAAGATTGATTACACACCTATTTTATTTAATTATTCCTAGGGGATGCATTAACTTTTGGTGAAATATGTTTATTAAGCACTATACGTAAACAGCATACGCTTTGGGGAAGTCATCTGTACATTGAGCAGTATTATTTTACATAACATTCTGTTTCCTGCAGGTTGTCCCAATTGTACACTTCTCTGTAATGAACCTGAGACTCTCAGCCATGGTGTTGAAGTCAAAAGGTTTTCTGTTGAATTTGTCTCTAAAGACTAAAATAAAAGATACTTTTTCTCACATTAATATTTTTCAGCTGCCATGAAAATAGGGACAGGAGAAGCCAAAAATAGAGGAACCAGCTGCAGGAGGCTTTTTTCTTTTTCTTTTTTTTTTCCTTAGGACAACTTAGAAAAGTCTTTGAAACTCATTGGCATAAGGAAAGTGTTAATGCAGTTAATTCTTTCACTGTCCATGTAGTATAGTTTAAGACCTGGTGTCCACTGTGGCACAATTCTATTTTACTGTAGCAGCAGGAGAAATAGTACTGTCATCTGTGCCATTGGGAGTAAACCATCTACTCTCTTGTGCCTTTTTAAAAAAAAGGCAACTAATTGTCATTGTAGGTACTGGGCAGACAGTTCCTTTCTAGTCTATTCAGACAACACCTGGAGTATTGTATTCCATGAAGAATGCCATATTTAAAGTATACTTTCCGGCTAGAGTAAGTGCAATCAAAGTGGTAAGGGATTGGAAAACCACTACCCATGAATAGTAGCTGAAGAAACAAGGAATGTATAGTCTAGAGAATCAAAGATTAAAGGAAACAATGTTAATGACCTTCAAATATCTGAAGAGCTGTCATATGGAAGAGGGACTAGTTTTGTCCTATGTTCCCTCAGAGGATAGTACTAAGGCCAATGAATGGAAAATTCATGGAGACAATTTTAGCTTAATTTATGTGAGAATGTTTAACAATGAGATGCCCCTTAACTTACTTAAGCCGAGGGTGAATGATCACTGTAAAGGGATATTGTAGAAGGGATTCTTACATCCAATGTAAGGTTGGACTAGATATTTCCACCATCCCTAAGATTCTATGAGTTTACTTAGCTTAAAGGTTATCATTGTTATAAGCCTATGTTTGTGGAAAGGTAACCCATTTCAAGCCTCTAACTTTGCTACATGTGGGGGTCCATGTCTTATCGACTGTGTAATACCCCAGCACATGAAATATTCGCTGTGTAGCTGTAAGCCTCTCAAACTGAGAGTAAATGGCATAAGATTTTTCTGATAAATCTGAAGTTTTGCTAAGGGGGTCATAAATCCATTCAACTTTGGAAGCATTTTGGGGGAAACTGCAGTAAAAGATGGAGTTCAATAGCCTTGGGCACCCTGCTGAAGCTCTGTCTGGTCTTTTCAGTTGGTGAAGCAAAGAGAGTCTAACCAATGGTTGCAAATTTTACCTATATAGAAGTGACTTTTGAGTAAATTGTCCTAGATTTCCTCTAGGTGAAAGATACACTAGGCGGGTCAGAGTATGATTACTGTTATTATACTTTAGTATCATCCAATGGCTTTCAAGACTTATCCAAAAGTTGGAATGAATTTTGGAGATTTCTATAATTAAGGAAAAGTAAATTTGGCATTTACCCAGAAGGACTAGATTCCATCATATATATTTTTGTTGCTCCCCATACTTTCCCTCTATGGCTATTTTGTCTACTGTTCCATCTAGATATATAAAAAAAAATGTGGGTACATATTGGTTTAACAGACGGCTGTTGGGATTATGCAAATAACTAGTAATTTTAACTAGGGGAACTCTTTATTATTATGTGTATGCTGTACTTGCATGTCTTTTGCTAAGAAGCAATTAATCAGATATGAATATTGCTTTCATGTGTTCCTTTCTTTTAATATTTTGTAGACTACCATTAAAGCAGAGAGAGAGAAAGAGAGGGAGAGAGTTCTAAAAGACAACTTCTTAGTTTCAAACCAGCATGGCACACTGTTTCAAAGTATAATGAACTATAGAAATTCTCTTTAGTCACTAAAATACTGTTGCCTCAACCACATTGTTTAGTGTTATTGCCCTTTTCCTAATTATTTCTAACTATTGTTCTTAGTTCCTAGACAAAAAAAGCATGGACATCTTACTGCAGTGAGTATATTCAGAATTTCCTAGGTTCCTGTGAAAACCAAGCTCAAAGGGAAAAAAAAGATGGACTTATTTTATACATCAGTCTGATTATTACTAGCCCTGCATGTTTTGCTTTAAGCCTACCCTGCTTTCACTTAGTTCTAGCCTTTTAGGTAATTGCCTGTTTCAATGATTTGTTCAAAATCCTATACTTAACAGTTTTTGTTTCATAAATGCTGGAGATAGAGCAGCCACAGGAAACTTAAACCAGAGACAAACTTATATTTATAACTCACATTTTCCACAAAACAGAAGCCTATACATTTAGACCTTCATATGAACCAGAAAGCATCAGCCTATGGGTCTCTTTGGAAATACACCCAACATAACTATCTGACTTCTTCCCTCTTCACAGAAGTGATGATATCTCTTAAGTTGGGGAAGTGAAGAATGGCAACCATAATTGGTTAGGATCTCTGTGGTTAGAACAGGAGCATACCTATGTGAAATATACTTAAATGTCCACCCAGGATACTTTTCCTTGTAAGATTCATGTTTTCTGCAGTGAAAACCATTCATTACTATTGAAACATGGCAGATGAGGTGGCAGTTTTATGTTCCCCAGGTATTTAAGAAAAAGAGCCAAAAACATTTTTTAACTTAGAAGTTGAATTTAATATGAAACCAGGTCTCCAGAGGGATAAAAATCTGGTATTTACTGAGTTATGAGGGCAGCTAGGTGGCACAGTGGATAGGGTGGTCTGAAGTCAGGAAGACACATCTTCCTGAATTTAAATCTGGTCTCAGACACTTAGTAGCTGTGTGACCCTGAGCAAGTCACTTAACCCTGTTTGCCTCAGTTCCCTCATCTATAAAATGAACTGCAGAAAAAAATGGCAAACCATTCCAGTATCTTTGCCAAAAAAATCTCAAATGGGGTCATGAAGAGTCAAACATGACTGAAAAAATGACCAAACAAATATTATCTCATTTTATATTCAGTAACAACATTGGGAGGTAGGTGCTAGTATTATGTACTAATTATATTTTAGTCAATTTTTTTTCATTGAAAAAAGGGAAGAAGAGAAGCAATTGGGGTTGAGGGAGAGCTGTATCCCTTAGGTCCCTGATGAAACTCTAGTGAAGTCACTTGGTATGTTGGGTGTTAGCCCCCTTGTAGTATCAGCTGTATGTGTGCATGTTCATTTTTAATTCTGCATGTTTTTTAGCAACAAAAAGTAAAATTGCTTCTATTTGTTGTAGCTAATAATAGAGAAGATGTGTGTTTCTTGTAAAAATAGAGGGTTCAGGGTAAACCATCTGAGTTTAAATATGTTGCATGAATAATGTAATGAACAAATCTGGTTTGAAAAGTACGATGTTTATTAGGTTGAGAATCTCATGTGGTGCAAATTTTCACTGGAAAACTTCATCAGGCAACCTTCCAGTGATAGAATCTCATTGGATTATCTATCTGGTACTTTAAACAATTGTTTTTAGCTTTAGGACATTTTAATTTTTATTGATGGTGGCCATGGTTTTAAAAAGAGATAACCTGGAAAGCCAGGGTTCATCTGGTGATAATTTAATAGGGATAGGGAACCAATCAATACAGTAGTTCTTCAATCCAACTTCAGTCATTGTCAGGAAAATTTATGATCAATAGGGATGGGAGAGTTATCTCTATGTTTATTAAAAAATGACAGCCACAATATCGCCATATTGGTCTCTAATCAAAAGCTAGATGACCAATTTCTGGAATGTTATGGAAGGGGTTTCTCTTTGGATACCAGTTGGACTAGATGGCCTCCACAGTCTGTCCAATTCTAAAATTCTTGGACTCTGTAATTATGCCATTTGCTTATAAATTTCCCATTTGGCTAGATTCCTGGGAAATAAGTGAGCACCTAACATGAAGGAGGAATTTCTAAGAGGATAATAGGCTAGAGTAAGAAGATGACTAGAGAGGACCAGATAATTAACCCCAGACATTGGGTTCAGTGACTTTACTTGTGGATTAGAGAGATGAGATAAGGTCAGGTCTGTCTTTTAGAAGAAAATGAAGAGGTCAACCATCAAGAAATCTGTAGAGTAAAGACTGAATGAGTAGGGACCTGAAGCTACTCTCTCCATTTCCTGCTAGGCACCAAAGGTCAAAATGGTGGTACTCTCTGAACTTTCAAGAAGTGATCTTCCTTTATTGTGATTAAGTTCTCAAAGTTGAATTTCTAATTAACCTAACTGTAGTAATGTGGATTTTAGAAGGAATGCCACCCTAGTCTGCAAACTTCTAGAGGGTGCTTATAAATGGAACATTCTCTAATGTGGCTATCAATCAATCCACATTTATTGTGTAGCCACAAGCTAGACAAAATGCAAGACTTTCGTATACAAACACAATAGCAAGAAAGTTAGTGCCATCCTTCTTATATTTTATTAGGCTGAGAGTGCTACTTGGGAAACTAGTCCAGAGACACCCTGACTTTGTTATTTAAATTGAACCATGTACCATTATTCTGTATAACCCACTCAACCCAAACCATTTCTTTTAATATGACTTAATCAATGGGAAATCATTGTCAGGTAGAATAGTGGAGAAAGTATTAGATTTGTTATCAGGAAGGAGTCAGTTCAGATACAGTCTCAGCTTTCTCATCTGTAAAATGTACATAATACTAGCACTTAACTCCCAAGGTTGTTATTGAAGATTAAATGAGATAATATTTGGTAAACACTTTGTAAACCTTAAAGTGCTATATAAATGCCTGTGTATATTATTATTGTTGTTGTTAATAAGACTTTGGGCTAGGAACTTCCCCAAAGCACTTAGCACAGTGCTTGGCATATTGTAGATTCTTAATAAATGGTTGTTTCCTTCCCTCTCTCCCCTGAAAAAAAATAACAGAAAATATAAAAGCTATTCCCCTCCCTGCTCCTTTCCCCTACCATGAATCCCTTCCTAGTGAAGATTTCATTTGCTCAAAATTGTGCCATTGCCTACATTTTTTTTTTTCAGAATAGTTGGAGCTATTATTTCATCTGTGTGGGAAGTTGGGATGTAGGAATGCTCTCCACCAAAACAATTCTGCAACTGATTTGTAATATAGTCCTGAGTTGTCTGAGGGCACTTAGAGGTTAAGTAACTTGCTCCAGATCACACAGCTAGTATTTGTCAGAAGAACCTGATTCCAGGCTGACCTCTTGCCCACTATATCATCCAGCCTACAGAAAAAAATCTAATTCCATCCTTCCAATAATACTCCAGATTGTGCAGTTCATCAATGAGCTTGCATTTATTTAGTATTCGGAGGTACTTGAGTTTTAATAATAATAGTACTCATTTATATAATAACTTTAAAGATTTCAAAGCACTTATCTAATTTTATCTTCAGAACAGCTCTGCAAAGTCAGCTCTATTATTATCCCAGGGTAGTTAGGTGGCACAGTGGAGAGTGCAGGTCCTGATATCAAGAAGTCTCCTCTTCCTGAGCTCAAATCTGGCCTCAGACTCTGACTAGCTGTATGATCCTGGGCAAGTTGCTTAACCCTGTTTGCCTCAGTGTCCTTATCCATAAAATGAGCTGTAGAAGGAAATAGCAAAGCATTCTAGTATCTGTGCCAAGAAAACCCCAAATGAGGTCATGAAGAGTCAACAACAACAACAACAACAACAACACTATTATCCTCATTTGATAGAGAAGGAATATAAGGAAATTGAGGCTCTCTTGCTAGTTATACAGCTAGTACGTATCTTAGGCAGGATTCAGATTTGGCTTTTTCTACCTCAGATGCCAGCACCTTTTTAGCTACAGCACCTAGCTGCCTCAGGGAAAGAAAGGATTTCTATAGCACCTATTAGGAGCCAGGTACTGTGCTAAGCACTCTACAAATACTATCTCCTATGAGGTAGGTGCTATTTTTACTCCCATTTTACAGTTGAGACCAACTGAGGCAGACAGAGGTTAAGTGACCAGTCCAAGGTCACAAAGCTAGTAGGAATCTGAGACTGGATTTGAACTCAGGCCATCCTGACTCCAGGCCCAGCATTGCATCCTCTTTGATACCTAACTGCCTTAGGCATAGACAAGAGCTCTTTGTAACCAAGAAATTGTTCTCTCAATCAGTTCTTTTTTAAGGACTTGACCATGTGCATACATGCATATTTGTGAGGTTGCCACAAGACTGTCTATGCACTTCTTTCCTTGTTAGCCAACAGTCAAAGTTAGAGTCACAATCATCTTATCTGTCACCTAATTAAAGTATTTTAGGTTTCCTAACACTGGCCTTTGATATTTCTAGACCACTATATTCTTGAAAAAATATTAATAGGAATTATTTGGAAATTGACGAGGCTCTATATGTTCTTGTCTTGTAGGTTACCAGACAAAGAAAATACTTGGTTTTTGTCATGGTTCACATATTTTGATTATAAGGTTCATTTACCATTTTTCACACAATATTTTATTGGCTCAGACTCTAAATACTGCTACTGTGTATATGCAAGAAATTTCAGAAAGTTCAGAAACCAACAGAATGATAGGAAAGTCTATATATATAGACAGTCTTTTCTATAAGATATTATAAGTTTTTTCTATAAGACTTTTATAAAAATCTTTCTCTCATCCCTGTGGGGGGAGAGGAGAAACTTAATGATTTTTCACTTTAAAAATAATTCCATTGGCTCAAAACTTTCCAACTTAGGGAGATCCACCCTCACTTGGAATGTGTACAGAGTTAATATTTTTTTGTCATTTTTTTCACTTAGGGAAATTGTGATTTAGTAACATCATTTCATGTACATTTTTAGAGATTCACTGAAATGCATTTTCCCCAGACGTGGATGACTAAAGCAATGACTTTAGCATGGTATACTGTGGAGGAGAAAAAAAAAAAGATGAGTCACAGAAAGTTTTGATAAAAGCACAGATTTATTCTACTAAGTGACTCATTTGTGACTTTCTCTTTCTTCCATACTGGAAGTTTTTCATTCCCCCTCACCAGAAGCAAGGGCTGAACTAATGTGGATATCTTTTCTTCTCTCTCTAGAAAAGACAGGAGATTAACTAGTTTTTGAACAGGGTTTTGACTGAGTGGGTTAGGAAGATGAGTTTTCCATTGCTCTGTTTAAATGATGGTTCAGAGTATTTATTAAATCTTAAGTTTGAGTTAGATGAAATCTATTCTATAGAAAATTCTTCTATCCTTATACTTGCAATCCACCTCCCTGATTCCTAATTCAATTCCAAAAAGATTATTCCATGAACCTTTTTCTATGGAAAGTTTTACTTTTAAAGCAGATGGAGGCATTTCCTAAATAACTAATAGATAGTGAGGAAAATTTAATATGGCCAAAGACCTTAGAAATTGTTTGACTGTGACATTTCAACTAAGAAGCAGTATGAGGTCACTTATGCACAGATGATGTAATGGTGAGAACTGGAGTTTATTGAGAGGAAGTCAGTGAAGATTTAATCTGAAAAAGTTCCATCCAAAGAACGTCATTATATATTTCTATTATTATACCTGCCTGCTCATGTCAGCATTTCTAATTTATTGTCAGTATGAAGGGTGAGAGAGGGTCTATTCATGAGCATGGTGGTAAAGGAATGAATGGGAGAAAATGCTTCACTTTGTTTCGTTTCTGACCACCTTATTTCAAAAACAAAACAAAACAAAACAAAACTAATTCAGGAAGCTTAATTATTTAGGGTGGGCACATGAGGATAGAAATATAGGGATTTATCTCCTTAAATGCTGAAAAAGGTAATTAATGATAATAATTATAATTTTAGCTAAATCTGCCATTGGATATCATATAACACTGTAAGAGAGATAACGTGGCATACCGTTCTATACCTGGATTCATTAGTAAGACCTGGATTTAATTCATACAAAAACAAACAAACTGGTGTTGGAGTCAGAAAACCTGGGTTCAAATCCTACCTTTTGTCAGACATGACTTTTGTGACCTTGTGTCAGTTATTTAACCCCTCTAATCTCAATTTTCTCATCATCTAAGGTCCCTTCCAGCTTTAAAATAATGAACTTATGATCCCAAGACCTACCTCTGACATTACTAGATGTGTAAATATGGGTATATTGCTTAACCTCTTGGAACTTCAGGAAAATAATGGAAAGCTGGACTTTGGAGTAAGGAAAGTTCAAATCCTATCTCAGATGCTTCCTAGCTTGTGACCCTGGGCATATCACTTAACCTTTCTCAGACTATCTTTCCTCATTTGTAAAATGGGTATGATATCAACTACCTACAGGTATTATTGTTAAGTTTAAATGAGATAATATATGTAAAATGTTTAATAAAGCTAAAGAACAATATAAAATGCTAGCTAACTGTCTTGGAGGAGGAAGTTACCACCCCAAGAGTTCCCGTGTTGGTCCTCAGTATATTGAATGATCTACCACTGCAATGGATTCTGAAATATTTAGAAAATTTTAAATTATTACATGTTCCTGCCTTTGCATGCTTCCAATTAGTGAGGAGATGATTGTCTAGAAATGAAATGAAATGAAATGAAAGGCCTTAAAACAAAAGAACTTAGCTCCTGTAGCTAGTGCTCAATTTGTATCTGATCCCCCTTTTTATAGGGGAAAGAAAATTTTCCCACATTCCCTTCCAAATTCTGCTCTGCAGCTAACATAGAATCCCTTATTAAAATCACCATATTCATAACTGGCCAACCTCAAAAAAGTGTTTGGAAAAGAGACATATCAGACGTACTAGTCAACTCCCAGGAAAATCTGTAGGTGATGGGGAGAGGGGTTTTAGCCCATATGCATCCGCTCTGTGCCTATGAAATAAATTTGCCTCACACCACCTTATGTATAAATATATGGATAGCTTCCCTCTGTAAAGTCACAATAGTCCTAAACGATGTTAAATGATGACTCAGATTAGACACTATGTAGGTGGTACAGGTGGAGAAGAAGAACAGGACAGAAATGGGGAAGGTGACTTTGGTGGTGATTTATTTACAGCAATTCCAGTGAAACCATTGAAATTTTTGTTTCAATGGCTCATTTGACGGTGCCAAAATCACATTGCTTAAAAATGTTTCTAAAGAAGAAAACAAAACAAAAAATGTTCTTCTGAAGTAAGCTCTTTACTCAACTTTCCCAATCAGATCTATTCCATTACAACTGAGCTATATAAAACATGCTTCTCCTCATTGAGAGAAATTTGGGCATTGGCAAGGCCCAACTTGACCTGTCATTTTTGGAGTTTTATTTCATAGTGTAAAATCATAAGAGTGAAAGAATAACAACAAAAAAGACTTTCTTTTATTTAAGGTAATTAGAGGTTAAAATGAGTTTGGAAGCAGCCATCAAATCTTCTTTGGTTATAAGATACTTTTTTTTTTGTAAAAAATTATTTAGATGTTAGGTTAAAAATGTCTTGATTCAGTCTTTAATAGTTTATGCACTATATGTAAAATGTAAGGTTTGCAAAGTATTATATATTTATTTCTTTATTTAATCCTCACAACTATTCTTTGAGGTCTCCACTATTATTATCATTCCTATTTCACAGATGAGGAAAATGAGACTCAGAGAGGTTAAATAACTTGACCAGGTTCACACAGGTAGCTCTGAAGCAAGATTCAAACCTAGTTTTTCCTGATTTCCTGCTGATAGCTCCATGAGGTTAGAGAATGGACAATTTTTATTCATTTAAGGATCTGATTTTTCAGGATTTTCTTTTGTTTTTGCCTGGACCTATAATTTCTTCAGTGTGAAAAGTGGTGCTGCCCCCTCCACCTCCATTTTATCATGTCTGATGGAACAACATAATTCCATTATATCAAAATGCAACAATTTGTTCAGCCATCCCCAATTGATGGATATCCATCTTATTTCCAGTTCTTTGACATCACTAAAAGACATACACACATACACACACACACACACACATACACATGTGTGTGGGCTATATATGTATATAGACATATATGCACGTGTATATATATATATATATATATAAATGTAGATATATAGTTATTTATCTATTTATATCTCTATAGTGTATATTGGTCTTTTTCCTCTCTCTTTAATCTCATTGGGGTACAGGCCTAGCAGTGGTATCACAAAGGCAAAAAGGGCAATGTTTCCCTGGGAAGACTTGTATCAACTGATGCAGAGTGAAGTGAGTAGAACCAGAAAAAAATTAGTCCTTTAGCAACAACATTACAGAAATGAGTAACTTTGAAAGACTTGAGAATTCAGATCAACATAATGACCATCACGATTTCAGAGGAACTATGATGAAGCATACTACTAACCTCCTGACAGAGGTGATAGACTATATATGCATAATGAAATGAAATCTTTTTTGACAAGACCAATGTGGGAATTTGTACTAGGGTACAACGTAGGGATTTGTTACAAGGGTTTTATTTTTCCTTTTTCAGTGGTGGAGGGGGGAAGGAAAGAAAATACATGCTAGTTAATTGGAAAATAATAATTAAAAACGGATATACCCTCCATTTGAGGAATAGTTTTTTCCCTATAACTTAAAATCTCTGTAATTAAAAAAAATTAAAATAGTTATTCCCTCCATTTGAGGTAGATAGCTGCTTCTCTGCAACTTAAAATCTCTATAATTTAGAGAGTTGCACGGGGGAACCGAGAGGTTAAGTAATTTTCTTATAATCACACAGGTAGTATGGTTTTGGGGAGAAATTAAGCTTGGGTCTGGCTCCAAGGCCAGCTCTTTAGCCACTATGCCTTGACTAACAGCAAAGACGCATATGTTTATGATACATATTTAAATGTAATATGTAAAGCTAATGATGCTTTCTACAATGAAAAGCATCTTTAATGGAGCACTGATAACAGAATATGTGGTGAAAATGATGAGTTTTCTGTAAATCATTTGATGGCAATTTTCAAATATTACATAAGCATCACGAATACAAAATCTTCCCAAGACATAAACCAGATAGGAAAACATTTAATAGTATAGAAGCAGTCTACCAGTAAAAAGGAAACATGAAAATTGACAAAAAATGTCTATAAGCTAATTGGCGTAGTTACCTCTCATTTCACCAACAGTGGGCTGTTTCACAAGTGTCTGGGAATCAAATAGGGACTGTGTGACTGTGTAGGTGTAAAGGCATCTCTAAAATTATTTTCCAATAATAGAAAAGCTCTAACAAACAGAAACTTGGAAAAATAAACAAGCAGAAGGGCAGAGGGATATTTTGTATGTGATTTTAATAAATACAATGTTTTTCTTGTTTGGAGCTTGTGTAATTTCACCAACCACACAAAGCATAACAAAAGTAAACTTTGACTAAAGCTCATGTAGAGCTTTTTTAAGGATGATACAAATAACTCATTCTCCTATTGAATGAGAGGTATCATGTTATAGGGCCCAGACAGCTGGTCTTTAAGCCAGGAACACTTGGGTTTAAGTCCTGCTTCTGACACATACTGGCTTTATGACCTTGGGCAAGTCACACAGGCAACTCCAAGGCTGTGAATTGCAGAGAAGGTGTCAACCTGCTTTGGAAGGGGGTTTTTCTAACCACAGAGTTCCCAATGCCAATGAAAACACCGGCTTAGTTTCCAGTCCTCTTGATTATTGAATTGAGGAGAATTTCCCTCTATGGAGTTGCAATAACCCTAAAAGATGCTAAATGATGGCTCAGATTAGAGACTATTTGAGGACTATGGATGAGGATGATGAGCAGAGCAGATACGGGGAGGGAGGCTGTGATCGTGATCTATTTATAGTAATTCCAGTGAAACCACTGAAATTTTTGTTCTAACAGCTCATTTAATGTTGCCAAAATCATATTGCTTGAAAAAAATGTTTCTCTTAAAATGAACCCTTTATTCACTTTCCCTAGTCAGACACATATGATTAATTGACCAAGGATCCTTTGTAAAAGGACTCTTTATTTGAACAAATTTAATAATACTACTCGGGCAGCTAGGTGGCTCAGTGGATGGAGTACTGGGCCTGATGTCAGGAAGACTCATCTTTCTGAGTTCAAATCTTGCCTCAGACACTTAGTAGCTGTGTTACCCTGGGCAAGTCATTTAACCCTGTTTGCCTCAGTTTCCTTATCTGTAAAATGAACTGGAGAAGGAAAGGGCAAACCACTCCAGTATCTCTGCCAAGAAAACCCCTAATGGGGTCATGAAGAGTCAGACATGACTGAAACAACTCAACAACAACAACAACAAACAACCACTCTTCATTTTTATTTCTACCAGCTAGGAAACAGAAAATTCTGTCTTAGATATGGTGTCACCAAATGGGGACAATTTTCATGAAATCAGATACCATTCTTTTTAAGGATGAGGAAATATTCCACATATAGTAATAGCAATAACTGACATTTATCTAAGGTGTTGAGGTTTTAATGTGTTTTACATATAAGATCTCATTTGGTCTTCCCTAATAACCCTGTCAGGTATGTACTACATATATTATCAGTTACATCTTACAGGTGAACAAATTAAAGCTTGGGGCGAGTAAACAATTTGCCCATAGTCACCTAGATAGCAATGGTGGGATCCAGGTCTTTCTGACTCAAAGATCAGCTTTTACTACATTAGACTACAGGAAGACCCACGTTTAAATCCTGTCCTTACCTTTGCCCCTCCTCCTGCCCCTGCCCCTGTCTGCGTGACACTGGACAAATTGCCGAACCTCTCTGAATCTGTTTCTTCAAGTGATCTCTCGGGTCCCTTCTAGCTCCAAGTCCTATACACATATTAAAGTCAAATAGTCTTTCAAGTTACCTTAAATGATATGACGCTGCACCCTAAGAAAAACTGTAAATTGTTCCTGGATTTTTTTTAAATTTTTAGGCAATTGGGGTTAAGTGACTTGCCCAGGGTCACACAGCTAGCAAGTGTCAAGTGTTTGGTCTGAGGCTATATTTGAACTGAGGTCCTCCTGACTTCAGGCCAGTGCTCTATCCACTGGATTTTTTTTAAAAGTGAAAGATGACACTCTGGCTGTCTTCCTGTTGTGCTATTGTACTCCACTTTCAGCCCCCAGTTGAATATCCCAGGTCTTACCCTGGGGCACTATGATACCATCCTACTCCTTCTCTACTAACTTTCGGAACAGCAATCTGATAACAACATCCATTTCTGAAAAAAAAGGGGAAAAGAGCTTTTCAATCAATTGCCCTAGGACTGTTGGTAATAATCCTGGTGATTTCCCAGAACCAAAGCATCCCTCCCTAGCCATTACCCCACTGAATGTGTTGTCTTGCTACTTTTGGGTTATGAGCTTTTAGAGGAAAGAAGTTATTTTGCTTTTTGTATTTGTATCCTCAGTACTTACTACAGTACCCATAATAGACTACTTGCTTAAAAATGCTTATTCATTTTTTCATTCATTCATCTTCAAAATAATTTAATCCTTCCAACTAGATCTTGCAAAATTCACAAAAATCCATTTTCATGTCACATCCCATTCCCCATTCTTAGCTTACATTTATTTTAATAAGATTCATAAAAAATCCAAGTGGATTTTGACACTGATTTATCACTGTAATGAAGGTATCATATCCATGATCAGATTCAGTAATGTCTCTTAAATCAGATATTATTAAAACAGTGAACATTCATTGAAACAGGCTTATTTCTAGTTTCCACTAATTTCTCATTATTGAAAAACAAAACAAAACAAAACAAAACAAAACAAAACAAAACAAAACCTAGTTGGCCTACTCAAATGGCAAGGGCAAGGGCTATCAGATAAATATTAATAATTCTCCACTGCTGCCTATGAAGTGTAAGAGTGCGTTGAGAAAGGTCTCTAGTACCTCAGGTGGATCTTGTGAAAAATATCTACAAGAATTGCAAAAGAAGTGAAGGCATCAAAGGTCTATGGATCTGAATCAATGGAAGGAATAACAAAATTGATGAGATCATGGAGGAGTTGCATTATTGAAACCTATTTTAGGTTGAGTGCTTGTGTGCCATAATATGATCAGAACTCAACATATCTATCACAAGAATATCCTTACAGCCTATTTATTACAGATAATTTTGTATATTCCTGTGATGAAATTAAAAAGAAACACAAATGATTGAATTATGAGATGACTTAGAAAGCAGAAGCCAATCATCAGTCTGAAAGATTTTATGAATATATACTATCGCAGATTTGGAGCTGGATGGGACCTTATTCAATTCTCTCATTTTACTGATTAAAGACTGAGGCTCAGAGATGTACTGTGACCTGCCAAGGTCACATAGGAAGTAAATGGAAAAACTAATATTTGAACCAAGGTCTTTCTTTCAGCAAATCCGATTTTCTTACTACAGAACCACACTGCCTCCATTTTATTCTAAACAACAATAAAAGTTGCCTTTTGTGTAGTGAATGACCATTTTGAAACTATCACATCTATTATGACCTTGAGAAATCAAGACACTTAAAATTGTTGGTAAAATTTAAGTTTTTATTTCCAACTTATTCATTTATAATGTAGTAAATGAAGTCATGTAGCAAATATAGTTAAAAAATGTAGACCACTAGAGTTCAAATCTACAGATTTTTCTTTTCTATTTCTATTCTCAAATTTATTGATTTTAGTGTAGTGCAGTCTTGGAGTTAGGAAGACCAAGTTTCAAATATTTCCTCTGGCACCCACCCACTAGTTGTGTGACCACGATCAGGTCATTAAACTCTAAGAGGCTCAGGCAACTCTGTAAGAGTCTAAGTTATAGAAGAGTGGTTGATTCTCATCCATGGAGGGTGGTTTCCATACCTACATTTCCCCATACTGTTGAGATCACGTGTCCTGAACAATAACAGCAGTAAAAATACAGGAGACAACTCCTGCTCACGATCTTACACTACCTTTATGCAACCAAAGTTAATTCTTATGAAACATCTTGAACCTCTCATAGAAAAAAGTGTGAGAGAAACTCAATTGTGTTTATTATTCAAAGAAATATGAAGCAACTGTAGTTGTGTTGTTCAGTCGCCATTTCATGCCCGCCATTGAAACACACTGAATATATTTTAAATGTTTGTAGCTATACTTAAGGACTCTTGGTATTTGTGCCATAGAGCCATCTGAAATCATCAAGTGATTTTTGAAATGAAACTTGGATGATGGTGAGTGGACTATGAACATATTTACTTTCAACTTGCTTGAATATCAAGGGTAAACGTTGGTTGGCAGACGTTTTGGCAGATGCTGATTTCAGTCCTTTCTCCCACCCAGCACTGAATCCCAAGTGACAGTGATGACAATTCCAAGGGTGCTGGGAGAGCACAATCTAGGAATCAGCTCTCTCTAAATACACACACACACACACACACACACACACACACACACATACTTCAGTTCAATATTCCCTCACAAGATTCTTTTCCAAAGTTATAAGGCACCCGGATACTTACCCCAAATTTACATGCCTGGGCCTTTCCTTATAAGCTCTAGACATTTTAAGGCTATTTAATGCCTTTATTTTAAATATAAAATGTTGGTACTTAAATGATCTTCTCATGCTAAGCCTACAAACACAGTCTCTTTGCTGAAACAAATGGTTTTAAAAAGAAAGTAATTAGTGACCAGTGGCTAAGAAGGCCTCTGTGGTGAGAGGTTATGTCTAAGCCTCTTGAAGATTCTCCATGTAAACAAGTCAGACCACATCACTCATTATCCCTCTTTTGTTTACTGGGAGAAAAGTTCAAACTCTTTAATGAGAGGATTACCCACACTTCAAGTCTATTGAAAAAGATTAATTGATATTTTCCTGTTGGAGTTTTAACCACTTGTATTTGGCCTCCTTTCTCCTATTGTTATTGATGCTGTGATCATCAGAGCAAAGTTACTTAAAGGTTATACAAACTTCACAGCATAAAATCACTGGGACTAATTTATGCTTGTGCCCAGATTCTAGTTCCAAGGAATGTTACTCACTCTTCCACATGACTATCGTTTAAACAAAGCTTTCCCACAGGAAAGCTATACTATTAAAAAAAAAAGTGGGGGGTATTTTGGAAGATTGCACTCCCTCTGTGTTATAGATGAAGTTTAGCACCTACTCACAATGAAGTGTTAAAACATAGATGTAACTTTTTGTTAAAACATGAGAAAAATATGTATTTTCCATTGCATACTATATATAGCAGATACTGAAACATAATTTGAGTATCTTCCCACAATATAAAACAAGGCCCCAGCACTTTGAGATATACTTCTGTGGTAGAAATCTTTACAAATTTTTCCAAAAAAATGTGTGTATTGTGGACATATGGCTGCATATTTGGATAACACCATTTGCATTTTTCAAACTTACAATTTTTTTTAAACCACTAGCTTGGCTTTTGCTGTCAGGAAGGCAAACTGCTAGTGTATTCAGCTGAAATTCTTAGTTTAACTCTTTGTCACTTTATTATTTTATTTGATATTAATATGTTTATCATTTCTTAACAAAGTGAGCCAATAACTTAGATCCAAAAATTTTTAATGATTTTTTTTCAAATGCTTATGGAGAACACAGAAATTTAATTACGAAGAATCACATTCCATTCTGGAAAGAAAAAAAAATAGTGTCAAATTCTGATCTTAGGAAAAATGCTTCTGAAAATAATTTTAAAAGTGTTAAAGCAATTTTACTTCAGATTCACTCACTGGAAAAATGTGGTTTTTTTTCTTCTCATCTTCTGAGGTTGTTTTTAAAGCAACCTCAGTTTCTGAACATTAAAAGCTAACAAACTGGAATATAGAAAGCTGAAAAGAAAAAAAAAAACTCTTAATGGTTGGAAAAGTAAAGATAAAAACCACCAGCTAAAGACATTTAATAACTTACAAAGATCATGCTGTCAGGAGAGAAGACCCTATTAAAGGTACACATATTTGAACTCATATTAAAAGTTGCTTTTTGACATATTTTATCTCCAACAATAAAACACAATTTTTTGTGAATGTGGCTAGGCTGTTGGTTTTAAAGTCAAATATTCCCAGCATTCAGAAACAAAGCTTTCATGGCAACCAGGTAACAATTGATTGTTGCTCTAATTTGTCTGGCTTAAACAATTTGCATACTTTACATGGCTATAAAAATTATTATACATAATCTCTTAAGTGTTTGGGTGAAAAATGTTTTGAATTCACAATACCAGTATTTCTTTTTCCTTCTGGGTATCCAGCCTAAAGGTCCATGTTACATCTACTCTATATGTTAAAATATGCATAATTCTGAATTTTGCAACATTGTGCATATATTTGGACATATTGCAGACATATTTGGACATATTGTGGACATATTTGGAATATTTCAGTTTTTCTCTTAATTGACATACTATATGGCTACTTATATTCCCAAGCCACTACAATCTGCTTCATTTTGAATTATGTTTTTTAATGTGTGTATCTAATTATTACTTATTTATTAATATCAGCAGAAGTATTTCATTAATTAGCATCTGATACACAACCAGATGAAAGTAAATAGCGGCATTTCATTTATGCTATTGAACAGGTATGCATTTTATTGGTCCGAATGCTAACAAATGCAGTTAACCTTATTGATCTAGTTAAGTACATTAAAATAGCAGAATGAAAAATGTTTTACCACAAGACACGATAATATGACCACTCTGTCAGCTCTCCCAGCCTTTGAAACGCAAATGCTAGCCTAATATATTGATTCCTTTAAATACTTCTCCTATAATAAACACTACATTATCTCTGCAAATCTGGCCAGTCATGTCAGGTGGTCAGAGAGTTAGACAGTAATGAGAGGAAGTTCTGTGAAAGAGAATCTTTCCTTAGTCAGGTCCCTTGAGGCATGAGATAAAAAGAGGAAGCAAGGGACTGGAGTAGCTGCTCTTACCCAAGTCTGTGCTTCAGTGAGGAAGTAATAACCAGGCTGAACACTTACTTTGAAATTTGTCCTTTTCAAGTACAGAGGTTGTAGGCATGCACATACATTCACTAACATGACTGTGCTGTGTTTTAGTTCTCCTATTTGAAAACATTAGTCATAGCGGAGAGACACTTTACAGGGGAAATTATTAAGGATAAATTAAAATAGCACTGAGTTTCTAATCACTGTTTTGTCTACTGGGCTTTCAACATATAAAATGACAAAAACGACTGATTTTTTTCTTACATCTTGAACATAAGAGTTATGTGCCCAGTGCATTCATAGCTTTTAAATAAGAGTGCTTTTCTGAGACACATACACACAAACACACACACACACGCACACATGCACACACACACACACACGCACACACACTGTGTTCCAGGCACATACTTTATACACACATATAAATTTAAACATATACACATATGAATTTATGCCCGTACACATATGTAGAATCTGCCTGGGAGAAAGTAAATATATACATACACACATATATGTGTATGTGCATGCACATGCATGCACTATGTGTATGTGTACATATATATACATATGTATGTATATGTGTGTACATATATATACATATGTATATGTATATATCTGAGAGAAAGTAAATCCATAAATTCCACTTCAGGACGTGATCAAATATTAACAAATGAAAGTTGAGAACCTAATATACCTAATGGAGCTATAAAAAGACGGGACTTAAGCAGAAGGAACATAAGACTTAAACAAAGCCGAAGACAGCTGTCCAGAAATTATCAATTGCTAAAGCACACAGATTGTGATTAAATTTTAATGTGGCTTTTAAGTAAAGATTTTGCCTATCAGAGAGAAAGAATTCCAGAGAAAATATTGCTATTGATTTCATCGTTTTAGATGTAACTGATCCGTTAAGTAATTTTTTTCTTGGTTTCTGTGTCACTTTTTAAGTGTCTGCTGAGGATGAGGAAATCATGAGAGGGCATGCTCATTGCAAATTCTGAATATATTGCAAAAACTATTCTTCAGGCCACTCAAAGTCACATCTGTTGAAAATATAACACAGCATTCAATCCACTGAATAAAAACAAAACACCACTGAAGAATAACTGGAGAGTTAAGTTATGTAAATTAAAAGGCATGGAAAAGTTTCTTTATTGATTTTAGGGAAGATTGTTACCAGGCATTACAGAATCTATTGATTGCCTTTAATATGATCAGGAAAAAATAGTTTGATGGCTAGAGGCAGTGAGGAAAGCACCATGTCTTTTCATACATAGGGAATTGGAACAGGTTGTAACCACTTTTTTTTTTTTACAAATAGAATGTAATTTATGTTGCCCTTCTGATAAAGACTCATTCAATATTGTTCTGTCAATAAAATTAATTGCTAAAAATGAGGAACCTCTATAACCATTCTCATGTTCTAGTCTACCATAAATATTTAACAATGTGTAAGATTGCTGAGGTCAGAAGAGCCAATTCAGTTTGGTTTCCTCAATAATCATTCAATATTGAGTAGACAAAAAGTAATCTAATATTAAAATACGTATTTTAAAAAGCACGCATACAAAAACACATTTCACATTTATGAGCTCATAAATAATAGCAGGTCCCTATATGTCTGTGTGTATATGGACCTGTCATATAAGGGGGAAAATGAATTCAATTTTCTTCTTTAATGCATTTTGACAAGCAGGCTATTAATTAGCCAATGTGAAGTTAACCAAGAGATCTGTTTCCTACAATGCCTCTTTAATAGAGTATGAAATTAGCCTATATTTAGAAGTGCATATGTTTCAAACCATATGAGCCATCATAAGGATAAAATATTGGGGTCTGCATTTTTAGTAGGGGGCTTTGCCAGGCTTTTTGCCTTCATTTTGCAGTTTTTGGTTCCATAGTATTTGCATCTGTAGCTATTTGCAAGTACATATTTAAGTACAAAATTTCCCCCAACTAATTAATCAATTGTCAGTGAAATTGGCCCTGAGCAGACAAAGAAGATGGGTCAAATGGTTAAAAATATCTGACTTCATTCACTCATTCTTTCAGGCATTCATTCATTTTTTTTTTCATTCAATAAACATTTACTAAATGCCTACTCCATTCATGGGACTCATAGAGCTGGAAGGGGCCTTAGAGGGTGATCCAGCCAAGAACTTCTCCCTTTACATTTTAAAGATGAGGAAAATGAGTACCAGAGAGCTTGTTACTTGCTTTAAAGTAAAATTACTAGCAAATGACAGGACTGAGATTCAAACCACATCCTCTGTTGCCTATGTATGTGAAAAAGATGAGTAAGTCACTATTGCTTCTCTCATAGACCTTAGTCTATTTCTTCTTGATACATTCATATATTCTGTTTCGGGGAAACAATCAGGTGATTGAGTGCATTTTTAAAGGTTTATCTAGATGTTTGACAAGGCAGCTAAATGGTGCAGTGGATATAACACCACGCTTGGAATCAGGAAGGCTCTTCTTCCTGAGTTCAAATCTTGCCTCAGACACTTATTAGCTGGTTACCCTGGACAAGTTACTTAACCCTGTTTGCCTCAGCTCTTTATCTGTAAAATGAGATGGAGAAAGAAATGGCAAACCAATCTTTGCCAAGAAAACCCCAAATGGAGTCATGAAGATAAAGAAAATGAAGAAAGACATGACTGAAATGACTGAACAATAACAAGCTATTTGATAACATATACAGAAAACTTATTTCTGCTGCAAAAGGGAACTGCAGCTAGGCACTGTACTCATAATTATTTGCACATAATATGGAAAGGGTAAGGGATAATCCGTGTGCTCCATTGGCATCCATATAATCTCAAGAAATCTAGAGAAATGCCCTCAGCATGTTGGGTGGGCCCCATGTTGGTGGGATTCATGGGAGCACCTGGACAAGAGTCACACAGGGTAAAACAACTTGGATGGAAGCCCCTGAAGGTGCAATTCTTGATGCACAACTTGTACCATCAGGTTCATTCACATAGGTCCGCAATATTGCACAAGTTATTATACATAATTATGTACTAGTGAAGTAACTATTATTTTTTCTTTTTAAAAAATTCTTGTTTATAGTCTTTCCCTCAGGTTTTGCATTTCCACACTTTTTTTTTGGCCATGATGATTGTGAAATGATTTTAATTTATTGAGGAGAAATTTAATTGAGAGCTATTATTCTTGCCAATTTGTACATATGCTGGTTAATATGGACCACTCTAAATCACACAGGAACTCCTTGGGTATATCTTGTCACAGTCCACAAGGATCCCTTGGTAAAAACGCCTTGCACAAAGTAGATATTTTATTTATATATATTAAAATGAATTGAATGCATTAAATATGAAAAGATAGTCAATTTTACATTTAAAATATTGTGCCAGAGATGAGTAGATATGTCTGTTTATAGAAGGTTTTGTCACTCAGTGAAAAGACCACAGGATTTTGAGTCAGAGGACCTGCCTTTCAATTCTAGCTCTGCCAATTGTGGGATGTTGGCAATTCACTTAGTCTCTGGGGCTCCATTTCCTTTTCTGTAGAGGGTATTGGACTAGGTGATGGTCCTTTATGGAAGGATGAGGCCGTGTTAATCACTTCTTTTGAAACATGATGTCCACCATTTTTATTCTTATTTAGCCCCACTAGCTCTTCCTATGACCTGTTCTGATATAATGAAAGTGAGGCAAGGTCCATATTTTGAAGTTTCTAGCAATCCAGTTGAAGAAATTTGTAGGATCAGTTTTTGAAGGCTTTTGTTATTTCTGAAAGAAGATTTTTTTGTCCTTTTTTAACCTGGGATTGACAAGTATTGCTTGAGATAGTGTAGGGGAGGTTTTCAGTGTTTAGGATCAACTAGATTTAGAAAAAACTTTGTAAATTTAGGACTGAAACCAAAACTGTTATTTTTGGTTTCAAAGACATTACAACTTACCAGGAAAATTTAAATTCTATTGGTTGAAAATGTTCTTGAAGCATACCTGCCTCCATAAATGGTGGAATTCCATTTAAAAATATCCATAAAACTGAGATTTAAATGCAGTAGAAATTAACACTCTTATGAATGCTACTAGAAAGATTTGTCCGAGTTTCAGTTTTTTATCTTGAAAATCAAGAGAATGACATTTATTCTCATAAAGCTATAATGAGAATAAAACTAATTATATATGTTACATACATATATACATGTACATATGCATATATACTTGAGTATGTATACACACATACACACTTTGCATTTTTGTCATTGTTGTTTAGTCATTTCAGTCATATCTGACTCTTTGTGACTCCATTTGGCAAAGATACTGGATTGGTTTGTCATTTCCTTCTCTATTTGAATTTTAGTACAGTATATAATAGCCCACATTTACATTATACTTCATTATTTATAAAGGGTATTCCTTACAATAATCCTATGGGTAGGTAGCACAAATACCATGTAAGTGCTGTATCTATATATATGTATATATATATATGTATGTATGTACATATGTGTGTAACAACAATAACCATACAAGTTTATATACTTTGCAAAATTATTACACAAAATGACATATGTGTGTATATATATACACACATTCATATATGTACATATATACACACATACATATGTGGATATATTGATTTACAGCATACAAATTGTTTACCTTGCAACAAATATTTGAGATAAGCAGAGTAAGTATTATTATATCCATGAAAAATGGATATAATGATGAAAAAAAAAAGATTCCCAGAAATTTGGTTAGTCAGTTAACTAACTTATTAAATGCTTTTTTTCTGTTCCAGGCTCTGTGCTAAGTGCTATGGAAACACAGAAAGACAAAAACACTGTCCTTGCCCTCAAGAAGCTCACATTCTGAAAAGGGAGATAGCACATAAATAATTGAATTCATACAAGATATATACAAACTGCATGAAAGATAATTGCGGAAGGAAATTACTAAGGCAGATGGGAAAGATCCCTTCTGAGTCTTTAAAGAAGTTTGGAAAACCAGGAACTAGAGACGAAAAGGGAAAGCTTTCTTGGCAAGAGAGATAGTCAGAGCGAAAGTACAGAGTTAGGAGTTGGGGTATCCTGTGTGAGGTATAGCAAGTAGACCATTGTAGCTGTGTCAAAAAGTACATAGAGAGAAGTAAAGTGTAAGAAGGCTGGCAATGTAAGAAGGGACCAGTTTGTGAATGGCAAACAAAATGGCAAACAAAAGACTTAACATTTTACTCTGGAGGTAATTGGGAGTAACTGATGTTTATTGACTAAGGGAGGTGACATGGTTAGGCTTGTGCTTTAGGAAAATTGTGTGAATGCCCAATTTTCCTATTATTATTGAGGGCACAACCATCCTCCTTCCACTTACCCAAACCAGGCACCTCAGTGCCATTATCAACTCCTTACTCACACTCACCCCACGTATCCAATGCTTCCAAGTCTTATTAGTACCTTCACAATGTGTATATTCTTTATTCTCCATTCATAGAGGTCCCACCCTGAAGTAGACCTTTATCATTACATTCCTGGACTATTGTAATCATGTCTGTTTGAGCTTCCTGCTTCAAGTCTCTCCGCAATCCCATCTATCCTCTTCTCAGCTGCCAACATGATGTTGCTAAAGCAAAGGTCTGGATTTGATGACTTCTAAGATTTTTTCCAAATTGAAATCTAAGATCCTACAAAGCAAATTAAGAAGGACTTCTCTTTAAAGGAAATATGATAATTATACTAATATAACTATGTAGTACTACTAATATAGGTAGAATCTATACAGTATTTTAAGGTTTAAGAAGTTACCAAAGTTTATGAATTTATGAATATCAAGTTTATGAATTTACCAAAATTATCCTATTTAATTCTCACAACAGCCCAACAGAATATAAGGTCCTTGAGGTCAGAGACTAGTTCATTTTGCCTTTTTTTTTTTTTTGGCTAGGCAATGCGGTTAAGTGACTTGCACAGGGTCACATAGCTAGTAAGTGTCAAGTGTCTGAGGCTGGATTTGAAATCAGGTCCTCCTGACTCCAGGGCCAGTGCTCTATCCACTGCACCACCTAGCTACCCCCATTTTGTCTTTCTATCCATAGAGCCTAGAGTAGTTCCTGAGACATAATAAGTGCTTAATAAATGCTTTTTGGTTGATTGATGCTATTATTATTGATGCTAATTTGCAGATAAGGATACTGAGGCCAAGAGAGGCCTTAAGAGAGGTTATATAGCTAACAACTTCTTCAGTCAGGATTCAAACCAGATCATCCTGATACTGAGTCCTGGACTCTGTCCATATACAGCACACCATATATCTAAACTTCTAGATGGTCAGGACCCAATACAGTTTGAACTCATGACCCCTAGTTTACAAGACCATGGTGCTATGATTCTAAGTCAGCCCTTTTCAGTCTTTTGGGGGAGGATCGTTCTGGGAAGCAGATCATTCTTGTACTCTGTTCCTCTTCAGATCTCATTGGGGTGCTAAGGCTTTTACAGGTACAGGGAATGAACAAGTTTCAAGGCTGCTTATTCCTAGTCCTTTCCTGTTAGATCATTTTGTTGATTGTAGCCTTTGATTCCAGTTATGGAAATGGATTTGAATAAATTGTTATCAATACCTTATCGGTAGTAGTATAACTGAAAATAGAAAGCTACTATCTATCTTCCATAATTCTGAGACTTCCTTTCTCTTTAGTATATACTTTCATTATACATAGTACTTTAGTGAAAATTTGTGTTCCTTTACTTGTGGTTTTATCAGTTTTTTTTTAAATCAACAACTTTTGGTGGCATGTAAATATATAAATATATCTATGGTATTCAGCTATTAAAATGAACTTTGAAGTAACTCTCCTCTTGTGCCTGTAAAGGTTGGGCAGGTAGTTTTTGAACCTGTGATTTCATTGGTATGGGAAACTCTCAGAGTGGGGGTGGGGGAAATCTTCCTCTAATGTTGATGGGTAACTACTCTGTAACTTACAATACTGCAGAATTGTGTAGGGGCACTTAAGAGTTAAGGGACAAATCTACAGTGACATAGCTAGTATGTAGCAAAGGTAGAATTTGAATTCAGGCCCTGATGAGTCCAAAGGCAACTCATCATCCATCATATCATGCTACTTATTTTTAATTTTTATTAAAAGTATTGATTATATTTTGTTTTTATATAACATTCTTTTCTGAATATACTCCTCATCCTCCTCTACCCAGTGAGTCCAACTCTTGTAACAAAAAGTTAAAGAGTAAAAACCTTTGTAACAAAAAAGTAAAAAAAATTAACAATATTAATCAACACAATATAGAATCTGGTCATATATACAATATTCCAAATCTATTATCCCCCCACCTCTTCAAAGAAGGTACTAAGTTTCATTTGCTCTTCTCTTAAGTCATCATAATTACAAAGTACTGTTTCATTTTTTGTTTTTTTCCCCCATTTGCCTCATTGTACCTATTGCTCTTTAAAAGATGTCCTGCATCTATCTGATTCTCCCAACTGTGTGTTCTTAGATTGTGTAATAGTTAGTAAGTGTGTATAGAAATATCACAGTGGTGCTGACTTTGAAGTATACAAAAAAGTGTGTGCAGTGGTGGCTAATTCCCATGTAGCCACATTAGAGTATTAGTCACACAGGGAGGTGTGGAATTGGAGAATTATATGGCATACACAATGGTGATACTGCCTCCTTTGCCTAACCAATGTTTTTGCCTAACACTTTTGCACCCTTGTAAATCTTTTCATTCATGGGGGATTACCTGCCAAGAGGAATGAAACTGATAGTTTGAAAGGAAGTCAGACAGTGTTGCTTTGGCCCAGGGCAAAACTAGACTGTAATCAGACATTAGGAAATCCAGTTACAGATGTATTTCAGTTTTCCAGTCATTGTCATGCAGTTGAATAGTTTTAGGTGATTCCAATCCATCTAGTCAGCTGTTTGATCACTCCTTGTCCCTAATTTATCCTTACTGTTACCTGTCAGTGTAGAATGGTAGCATTACTTCTAATATGAAAGATCTTTAACACCAAAAATTCATAGCAACTCCTTTCTATGAATCCCATCATGCACTTTAGTTTTAGTATGTCTGTTTTTCCAGATCCCCTAAATCTTTGCTAGGAATTCTTTTAAAAACTTTCATTCCTAGAGTTGTTGCTTGTGCTTACTTTGCATATGTTTCAGGCAGGACTTTTCTTGCTATGAGATATATATTTATGTATGTATATATAGATATATAGATATATGTAGGTATACATATACATATATCTATATATCTACATTTTTTTGGTCAATAGAACCTTAATCTTTTTTTTCTTTCCTTTCTTATAAAGATTATTGAAGAAAACCACCCCCCCAGCAGTTTTAAGCTCTGAATAGGATTTGAATACATCTTTGAAAGCTAATACTTGATGCTGTGCTAAATGATAGTGCTCTTTAAAGTTGGGTGATTTATGTTGTAAATAAGGTTTAAATGAGAAAGTATCAGGATGTTTTAGGAACTTTAACGTCTTGTTACATTAATCTTAGACAAGATATTCTTTGATATGAAAGCCCATTTATCAATGGAAATTAAATTATAAGTTAGAAACAGTAACTTGCAAACTTAAAACAGTCATTTGATATTATGAATTATATCTTCAGCACATTAAGAAATCCTCAAGCAAGGAAACCAAAGATAGAAAATATTGGTTCAAATTTCTAGCCACAATAAGTGTGAATATATCCCCAATTTAATAAAAAACATATAATGCAACTTCTCTGGGTTTAAATGTCTTGAAATTGCTCTTGGAATGGGCACTTGTTTTCCCATTATTGGCCACTTTAATCAACTTACACACAGTTGTCTCATTTAAAGATCACTTTATAGGACCAATGGGCTACATCTGAGCTATGTGCTCCACTCCAGCCTGATGCAACAACACAACAGTTTACATATTTCTGAACTTGAGCTGAAAACTGATTTAAAAATCCATATGGACAATCCAATTTCCTTGAAAATATATACACACAAGTCTGCTTTGAGGTGGCTAAAATGAAATAAATTTCATTTTAGGAGACAGGAAGAAAGCCAAGACTGAAAAGCAAATATCTTGAAGTAAATGGGCATTTGCAATGACCAAGATCGAAACCCATCTCTCCCCAGAGGAAATTAGAAGAGGGCAAGGAAGACAAGCATTGGAAAAGTAGAATGTTTGTGCTTTTCTTTCCAGCAGACTGCATTAAATATTCAGCAAAAGAGGGGGATCGGTTTACATTACTCTTCTTGTTTCTCATGTATCGGCTGACAGGTGCTGTAAACATACATAGACAAACATGGTCCTATACTTGCAATGCTCCAATAACTTAGGATAGAAATACCTTAATTTCCTAGAGTAATTACACTGAACTCTTTGCAGACACAATACATTTATATTGGTGAAGAAACAGGTTTATCTTCTGCCAAGATACACCAGAAAGAAACCTCAGGTTGGCTCTGACCTTAGGTAGGCTTTGATTTTCCAAGGAAATACATTCAGAGAGCTTGTGTCTTCTTCTCTTCCTCCATTGCCCATGATTACTTCACATGCATTGCTGAAAGTTTCAGTGGACGTATTGGAATGCAAATAGAATGCTCTCAATCTTACCAAGGAATTATTGGAGCCCAGCATAGACTCATTATCCTTCCCATAGCTCCTCAAATTTCCAATAGTAAGCCCAACCCATGAAAGACTACATGGCATGGTAGCTAGGAAGCTAGCCCCAGAGTCAAGAAGATTTGAGTTCAAGTGCTTGCTCTGACTTGTACAAGCTGTCTGACCATGGGTAATCCACTTTAACCTCTTCGTTCCCTAGGTGATTCTCTGAGATGACTTTAATTTATAGAGGAGTTGCTGATTTGTGTCATCTCTACACCAATGAACTCATAGTAGGCCCACACCAGGAAAAAACCTGACCCATGTCTTGCATAGGCTTTACTGAGTGGCAACTTGAGTGTAAAGCAGTTGACCTTGGTTAAAAGAGGGGAAGTGGTACTTAAAATGTTCCCTCATTCATGTTTAAGAGATGTCATAGTAAATAAATTATGACTGCTTACACTTAGTTCTAACCGTCTTCTTTTTCTACACTATAGGCAGCTATTTGGCTGAGACAGTATCATTCTGGGATCTAATCACACACTACCTTTTTTCTCACTTGAATTGTACTTTTGGCTGTCACTTGCTCTTTTGAATAAAGGTTTACATTATTAGAAGACATCATAATAGCATATCTCCTTTTCCTGAGTTGATATACAAATCAAAAAAATGGATAAGGGCGAGAATCCCTTTGTCCCTGGAAAAGTGTGCCATCTGCATTTAGCTTATGATATCCGGCTGGGAACAAAATCCAAGCATAAGGAAGTCGTTAATACAACCCTCAAGTTACACTGTAAATTCAAGTATTTTAAATGCTTTATAATAGTCAAAGCCAGTAAAAATCGACCCTGTATATTTTTATTTCATCTCTGTTGGATCATATGATATTTAATAATTGGTTCTGGCACCTTGTTGCAAATTATTATAACTTTGAGATTCAACAGTCCTATTGAACATATGGGCAGCACAGCCTCAGAACATATATATGATACATCCTATCAAGAGGGCCTTCTGTCTTGTTTTGCTTAGCTTAGAAGGGTCAGGTAAATTTTGTTGTGTAGTCATGTGCTAAGATTCGGCATTCTTTGCTTTGCAGAGGAAATGCTGAATGCAATGGATTCTTTCAGCTGTTAACACCTTATTGGTATAATCAAAAAGGAAATATCAGTACCTGGGACAGCAATTGCTCTGCCTGCACTGTATGTTGTTCCTCTGGGCTTTAACTAAAGCAATTAAAACCCAGTCCCGGATGGGAAAGCAAGTATTCCTCCACATAGAATTAATGCCTCTTCCATCTCTTGGTGCCATATCCTCTCCATGTTTATTTCAATCATCAGTGGGAGAGCTGCTAGAAGCAGAAGACCTCGTGCTAATAAAAATGCTTTTGATAACTCTACATGGTATAGCTAGGTGGAACAGTGGATAGGGAGCTGGGCCTGGAGTCACCAACATCTGAGTTCAAATCAGCTCTAAGTCATTTACTAGCTGTGCGACCCTGGGCAAGTCATTTAACTTTTGTCTGCTTCAGTTTCATATTCTGTAATATGGGATAATAATAGTGCTTGTGTGCCAGCTTTATTGGATCAAAAGAAAAGATATTTGTAAAGTGTCTTGTAAACCTTGAAGTTCTGTGTAAATGCTAGTTATCATCATCATCATCATCATCATTATCATTATTATCAATCTTGTTGAAGATAGAAAGTCAATGATAAAAGATAGTTGACTTGAAGGAATTTTCATATGTTATACAGTTTGATGGTCTCCATTCCTATTCTCATGGCCATTTTCTTCTTATCTTCATTCACATTACCACCATGAGACAATATTACAGAAAGCATTTCCATTCCATAGCCTGTTAAGGTTATTTCCTATGCTCCCGTTGCTTTGCCTCTATATCCTGACTGCATGCTTTGATTTGCTCTTGTATTATTTTTACATTAATTGCCATATTGTTTATTGCCACATTCAAATATATTATAATATGGGCACAGTAGCAATAATTATATAGTAAGCTGTCCTTAAAAAGAGACATTGGGATAAGGGTGGTGGGTGGGGTAGGAAAAAGGTTATGATTTATACTTTGTGTTGACATTGTAGAACAGAGCTGGTTCAGTTTCTCCTGATTTCACTGTAATACCTCATACTAATCTCTCTGTGTTTGTCATATAATTAGTCATTACTGGAACTACTAAGCTGAAAAGTTCATAGGGGAGGCAATGGTTAAAGATTTTTTTTCAAGTACTGTTTTTCTACTGCTACTATGTGTGACATTGAAAAACAGACCAACAATAATACATATATATGTGAACATGTAAATTATAACTATATCTATATTTCCGTGTAAAAGCAATATCACTGTATCATATTGCAACACTGACTTGTCCTTTATCTATGTCTCTTTGTCTTTGTACAAATACAACTGCAAATCTAAATCTATTCTTGATGGACAGATCAATAAATGGAGAGACACAGAGATAGAAACATACATGAATTTAGTTTATATATTAATTGTATTTTGAAGCTATTGAGGATATTTACTTGTCCTCTTTTGTTTAGTTTGCCAGAACCTGCCTCTCAGTGAGCTATCCTACCTTCACATACAGAGCTGATGTTAGGGACCTTCTCATTTATTTTGTCACTTTACCAATACAAATGCCTGGAATCCCCTTAACACTGGTGAGTGGTAAGTCAGAGCAACACTGAGTCCCTGGGTGGGGATCATGAAAAGGTCTTTAAATAGAGGTTCAGGACTCTGCCATCTGAGTAGATTTGGAAGGAAAACTCATTCCTGTTGAATTGTTTCATATTGTGTCAGGCTTGCTTGGCATACTTTGGGCCAGTAGGTGGAGTGCTTGCTAATAGTAATTGAATATACAAAACTTGAACTTAATATAAGTGGAAGTCACATTTCTTGTTATAAACTGCTAAAATCATATTTACACTGAAGCCCTTCTATGGATATAATTAGTTGAAAAAATGTCAGAAGGCCAGAGTTCTAATTTATTCGAGCCTATAACTACATAAAAGAAAATAGAGGCAAATTATGTCCAGGAGGACTGAACACATCATATGGGTTAAGCCATAGCTAAAGAGATGGATCTTGGAATATTCATTAGAATTTGGCAATTGTAAAGAGACCCTATTTACCCCCCTCCACTCTCTCTGTCAGTGGATACTCAGGTGCTTAAAAGAATTAAATGTACTTGATAATTTACATATGGAAAAGGTGTGAGCTAGAGGATTAATTGCTGATTTTAAAAAAAGTCATAGCCTTTTCCTAAATTTTAGTAAATTCAGCACCTTTGGAGAGTAGAGTTGCAAGAAATGCGATATAAATGAAGTGTCACTTACTCCTAAGAATGACTTGTTTCCCCCCAGAAAAAAAAGGTTTTCAAATGAATTTAAAAGCTGCAACTTGAGACTTGCTAACTATATCACTCTAAATCTATCTATATCACACCTAAAGATGTTAAGGCAACATTTAGAACTCCAAGGAGAAAACAAGAAACAGAATTTAGAAAGCAGGAACTAAATGGAGTGCTGAAAATTCTCTGGTTGTTTTTTAAGAATGCAGGTCACATGATGAGATGTAGGTGAAAATATTACATATAATATATAAACACACATGCATACATATATATATTATACAAACACAGACACTTCCTTTACTATGTCAAGAGTACTTTACAGACCTGATCATGTGGCACTCAGAGAACATCAATTGTGTGACTTGGAGTTTCTACTTTCACCAATAGGTATTCAGAGCTAATGAAGTCTATTAGAGATAAAAACAGAGAGCTTAAAATGGAAGACCAATGAGTTGAAAATTTTATTTTCAGTAATACTGTTATTTCTCCTCCCAATACTATTTTTGTCCCTCTATAACATCATGCTTTCATTTTGCCCTAATGCACGTTAAACTTTGATAAAGCTTGTTTGAAACAATATCTTATTGCATCTAATTTTATCTTCATATATGTATCTATCTGGTTTCTGTTGGAAATGGAGCAATGGAGAACCACATGTGATCTCTGTTAAACTGAATTCATCAGCTGAAATTCTATTTGGTAAATAATGCTTTGAAACCTGTGGTTCCTTTAGTCAAACCAAGCAACTGTTACTTACTGATGCTTCAAGTAATCTTAGTAACAAGAATGTATTTCTGTCAGGGGAAAAAGAGAAAGGAAGGATAGTGCTAATTCAAAATTTGAAAATTGTGGTTTTCTATTTCTCCTCTGAGGGGAAGAAAGAATGTTTGTGTTTATTTCCAAAAAGGAGCTTAAATAAGATTATGCTGGAATTCGGCCATCTAGCTCTATGAAAGTGACATAAACTGACTAAGTTTGACCAAAATAAACTTTGGTGCCCATAGCCAAGTAAAATAATTTCCTCAAATGTATATATGCATGTATATGTTTGTGTGTACATATGTTATGTATATACATCCATGTAGATAGGTAAGTATGTAGGTAGGCATTTAGTATTGGCAAGCAGTCAGAATTTGGTCCTAGTAGGTTAAAAATTTATAGGTGTGACTTACATTTGTGATCCAAGGTGGATTGTGTAAGAATGGTACGACATGTCACAAGAGTTCATTCCTAAATCATACCTATTGACTGAACAATTTCTACCCAATTTCAGCTTCACTGGTTGTCATTTTGGTCTTTGATTTATTTTTTTTTCCTTTTCCCAAGCCTATGAGGAGATGCACTTGGCCACCCTTGGCGGCTTCTCACTCCACACTCATTTATCTCTTTTGATCCTGCAAATGTCATTGCTTATGTACACACTTAGCATATTTTTATTCCTCTATTTTGGGGAAAAATATATTTTGAGTTCACTTGCTTTTTTGTCAGTTGTCACTCATTCTACCTTGTTTTGCTTGCTTCAGTATGTTATTTCAACTTATATGTTGAACTGTGTCATTCTCAGCCAATGTGCATCCTTTGATAGGGAGGATGCAATAGACTTTACTGAGAAAGAGAAAAGAAAAGTGTTAGCCACTGATCTCACCAAGATTACATTCTTCCTTAATAGAAGCTGTTGATAGATCCTGCACGACGCCACACTTGGGGTGCTGACTTGGAGAATGAAGTCCTCTGCACACAAGCACAGCAAAATATTTTGGTGAAAAGTAATTATCAGAAATAGTGACACTAGTAAATTAGTTAACTACATTTCAGCATGAAGCTTGAGTTACCCCTGCCCGTTCTTGTTTCAGGCCCATCTGAAATCAGCAATTCAGCTTAATGATGTCACAACATTTGCCAGGCTGTGGGCACTGAAGAGAAGAGAGAAAAGTGCTTCCACTGAATCAGGTCCCCCTCCTCTCCCTAAGAACAGTTAAGCAGCCCATCTGTCTCACTCACACTGAAACTGTTATCTTTGAAACATCATTCTATTATTATCATTGGTTCCTCTCAAAAACTGTCCTTAATTTTAGACCGCGTTTCGGGAATCAGGTTTTCACATTCTCCCGGATATTGTTAGTCCATTTTAAAGGCTGATACTGAAATGCCAGGAGGTAGTTCATCTCAATAGGATAAAGCCCAAGTACTGTATATCACCATTCATTTACCCCAGGGTAACCTTTTGTGAAATATGGATATCCTACCTTTTTTTTTTTTAAAGAAAATAAAAGGGGGGGGATCACAACAAAGAATTCTACCCCTCCCAATCTCTAATATTTTTCAAAGTGTGAATTGAAGAGGACTTAGAGACAGATGGGTCTGGATGATCAAGTTACCTGTTATAGCAGCACATCTGCCGGGGCAGTCAATCACTGTGATGACTCTGACAGGTCGATGGAGCCTGAGTAAGAAAGGCTAATGCAGAGAGAGGAACAACGGAGGAAGGGCTGCCCTCCTGCCTGTCTCTTGGGTTTGACTGGTCTAAAAGCTGTACTTGAATTTGTTCTGGTTAAAAATCTGTCTGTCTGTCGAGTGCAGACACTAGATGGAAGATTTGGGTTACCAAAAAATAAAAAGAGAGAGCCAGCATATTGAATACATATAACTGGGAAATGATTTGATTAGCACTTTTAAGCTGTCAGTCAATATTTGGTTGCATGAGGTGGGGAGGATGAGTAGAGAAAGGAGGCAGGAGATGATTTCAAAACTATATCTTTTAAAAATTATTTATTTCAAGAAACATTAAAAGGAGGAAATGGTTAAAATGTTTTCTGATGCCTATTTCCCTCAGTTCAGTGTAGGAAAACAAACCATGGATAGAACAAAGACAAATAAATGGAAGAAAGTCAAATGACAAAACTAAGTAACTTTATGGGGCCATTCGACTTTATTTTCTGGTTATGTTTTATTCTCTTTAGCTACCTCCAGTCACATTTGCTCAGTCTATTCAACACAATGAACTAGGGTCTCAGTATCACACAAATAGTTCTCATCAGGAAATATTGAGCAAGAAACTCCCAGGTTTTACAAACATTATGAAAAGATGTGTTGCAATTAAGCAGAGTGCTAATTGTATCCCCTTTTATGACACATACATAAATGTAGATGTATTTATGAGACAATAGAATCTAAAAAAATCTTGACTCTTCCCAATGGCTAATTAATCAGATGCTGGAATAGGAAGACACCCCCCCCAAATTAATAAATTACCTCTCCCCAACAACCAGATCCCAAACAGATTTTAAACACTTTAAATAAACTCTTGACATTTAAAGTACTAAAATTCCACTTCTAGATGTGAAGCAATTCCAAAAGCTGTTAGGAACCATCAGTATCCAGGAAATGAAGTTAAATTTATGTCCACTTTATAGAAAGCGGATTTTCCTTTGTGAATTGGGGGTTGAGGGGTGGGAAACAGAAAGATAAGCATTATTACCCCACTGTAGAACTACAGTGAGCAAACATTGCTGAAAAAAGGGCAAAATGTTAATACATGCAGAACTGCTGTTACTAGCGATTTTCTCCACAATGCAAAACTGATGGGGATCTGTGAAAGAGCCATTAAACAGATGCGTTGCTTTTCAATACATTCTTCAAGTATTTTTGCTCTGGCATCCACATTTTTAGTAAATGATGCTGAATGTTTTCAAAATATTACTACATTGGCTTTTTTACTTGATTTTTTTTAAGTGGACTCATATTTAGCAGCAGATGGTTTGAGATACCAGAACTGAAATGGAGTTAGTTATTTGGGTTCAGAACACTAACAGGATCTCATACAAGCATCTATAGGATGGTAGAGACCAGATATTAGTCACCATTTTCATTGTTTTTTTTTTAATTTAAGTCAAAAGCAGACACTATTCTAAATAAAAGCTCCATCTCATTATGGAAATCATTTCACATTCTAAATCTTGCTAATAAAATATTAGAATGTTCAGGCTTTTAAAATATAGACTTTTAGAGCTACTAAAATAGATAATTTCTGCTTTCACTTACATTTTGTAAGTGAAATTAATTTAGGAAACAGATTTCTGGGAATGATTTTATTAACGATGACTAATCTATGAGATACATTAAAGAAATGAAGGACATACTAGAATGATCTCTGTCTCTCCCTTCTCTACTTACAGACTCAAGGATATAGTATATTCCTTACAACAGGAGCTGAAGAGGATATAAACATGCATAGATTTCTTACAAATGGAGAGTGAGGAGAGGGAAAGACTTATTTTTTTTTCTCTAGAGAATAGAAAAAAAGTTTGTGAAATTTCTTTGTAAAAACTTTTAAATAAAATTTTGAGTCTTGGAGATTATTTTTAAATTATGAGTTTCTTCTAATTCCTAATAATAATGTTTATTTAGAATTTATCTAAACTATTATACATCTAATATATCTATTCATGAATGATACTGAAAATTGGGACAAAATGAATTTAGGAATTGACTTCCATTCTTATACTAAAGCTGCTAACACTCTAAGATGCTAGCCCTCCCCCACTAGCTGATTTGTGGAGAGACAAGAGTGCCAACTGCAACTAGGTTTGCTCAGTCTAGACCAATTTACTCCTCTAAGGGAAAAAATGTAAGTGAGTTAGTGGAAAAAGAAACAACAACAACAACAAAAAAAAACTTTAGGAAGAAGCAGGAATATGAAATCCTGAAGGGAGGGAAAACTTCTGTTGTTTCAAAATAAAATATTAAAATGTTCAGGAATGATTTGGCCTACTTCTACACAATGGAGAACAGGGTGGCAAGAGGTTTAGGATAAGGTCAAATCCATCCATAGGTAATTTTCATCTGATAAAGCAGAGGAGAAAGTCTTAGATGAGCTAATGTCCCATGAGGTGAAGGTTAGAATAAAAACAAATGCAGAGGTCTGCTGCCCTCCTGTTTGTAACCAACATGAGGCTATTACTATTCTACTTTTTTTGACCTTTTTTAAGTTGGACAAAAGGACACTAGTTACACTGATATATTGATTCATGATGAATAAAAGCTACTAGGAGTAAAACATCTGTTTTTTATACCAAGAGCAAAAATGTTTTCAAGTATTAAGAACATCATGAAACCATGAGTCTCTAGCCATGGAGGCAGGAATATTTTGTCAGCAGTCATACGAGATAGAATGATAATACTGATGGAGATGTTAAAAGCAGATCTTGTCTAATTTATATGGCATGTTTCTGGATTTTGATCATGGCAAGCAAGAAATAATTTTCTTTCACAGTATTACAGAGAGAATACTTTGAAAGAAAGTAGGTGAAGACAATCTAACTACTTGCTTTTATGAAGATTTTTTTTCTTTACTATTTTGTTTAATATATTGAGAGGAAAAAGTTTCACAGAACACTCTGAACTAGGTGTGGATTTTCATAATCATTTTCTCCTTTTTCCTCTTCTTCACCTCCTCCTCCTCTTCCCTTTTTCCTCTGCCTTCCCTTCCTTTTCATCTCCTCTTTTTTCCAACTCCTCCTCTTCTTTCTTTACTTCCTCCTCCTCTTCCTCCTCTTCCTCTTCCTCCTCCTCCTCTTCCTCTTTCTTCTTCTTTTTCTTCTTCTTCTTCCCCCTTCTTCCTCCCTCTTCTTTACCCTTTCTTCCCCTTCTTCTTTTCCCTTCTTCTTTTTCCCCCTTCCTCTTCTCCCCCTTCTTCTTATTTTCCCCATTCTCTCCTCCACCTTCTCCCTCTCTCCTTGTCCTCCTTCCCCCTTCCCTTTCTTCAGGTGTGTACTAACTCAAGTAGCCAGATGCAACAGTAAAATGGCCCTCTCCAAGCAAACTGAATTTATACCTCTTACTGAGAAAATGTTTAAATATTGCTGCCTGCTTGATTAACTTCTACCTAGAATTTAGAAATAGTGTGAGATCAAAAACAGTGTATTGTTTCAAAGCCAATATAAATCACATTGCCTTTTTAACTTATCACTGCCTTCTCTGCCATTAGTACAATAGTTATATGGGAAGGACTGATCATGTTCTCAGGGATGGTAAATGTAGACAGCAAAAAGCCCCAACTTGATACTGTGCTGGTATGCTGTAACCGAGCTATTTTTAATATTTCCTTGTAACTGATTTGTAAGTGAATTGTGCTTAGGCAGTGTCAGAACTTTCCTGTCAGCTACTTTAACAGCAAAGAGATAGCTTGATGAATAATTCATTGAAAGCAATTTTCTCCTAGTCACTGAGTCATCAATCATAGTTGCCTAAAGAGCCTTGAATTGGCCAGCAGAGCTCTATTCACAGGTAGTGTGATTTAGGGAATGGGAGCCACATTCATTCTGACAAGTCAGGTAGCAATAAGTAACGGAAGGTGTCTCCTTTACAGACTGCTAATGAGTCACCAAAACCGTATACTATTTCCAATTCCCTTTTTTGTTTTTTCCCCCCTTTTTCAAAATATCACTCAGAATTGTAGCCATAGGGTGGTTTTGCCAAACAAAGGTGCAGTTGGATGAAAAACCAGTGTAAATATTTGCACATTTTTTCTGGCAGAAATCCTACTCTGAAAGGAACCTCTTCAAAAGGGAAAAGTGATTTGATACATGATTGCATGCATTTACCCATGTAATTGAAATAATGAGAGATGATTGCTTTGAGCTAATAGTCATAAGTTACTGGTCTTTTTGTTTAATCCAACCATCAGCTGTCAAGAGCCTCACAGGAGCATGGGGAAGATGCACCAAGGATATCATTTGCATCACCTCAGACTGTAATTTTGTTGTTTTTTTCAGCGCTGATACAAGCGTCAGATTCTATACAAATCTCCCTGGAGCATAAGCGCTCTAGTGTTGTTTTGATAGGAGCAGAGAGAAAAGGAGAACGTATATGCCTGCTCCTAGTATCTTAAATGCTCTCAGGATCACAAATAAAATAAAAGCAGGGTTTTTTTTTGGCAGACTCCTTACAATGGTTAAAAACTAATTTTGTATCCCCATCAAGGTATGTCTTTATGCTGGGGAAAAAAAAAACTTGTGTTGGAGCATGATTTTCAAATATATACATCTTATATCATTGCACTGCTTCTTCCAGATGACAGATACCTTTGTGCTATATTATACATCACCCATTAATTCCCTAAGCACCACCTATTGTATTAATACCAGCTGTCTATGACTGTTCAACCAGCACAAGAAAACAGGCAAAAACAATGGTGCAGTGATGAGTCATAATTTTCATAGTCTTGCTTAATAAGGAGGTGTGAAAAATGTTTTCTAAATATTGTAGCTCCGCTGTTGTCTATATGTGATTATAATGTTTATGCAAGCAACACAAAACAATGTGTACACAATCAACATCTGGCTACAGAGATTTCACTATAGAAAGCCTCAGAGAAGATTTATTGAATATTGCTCACAAAACAATTAAGTTTAAATTAAGTTTTAATACAGTGGAGGAAGATGCCTAACTGATAAAGATTTAGAGTCAACCATTTAATTGTTGATAGATGGGAGCGAGGTTTTAAATGAACGCATGTGTACAGTGTAGAATGGTGGCCCTTTTTTTTTTCCAGGTAGCTTATACTAGGTGCAGAGAGGCAATGTGAACATTATCCCCACAGGAGTAAATGACCAATCAATAGGGAAGAAGCCTGATCTTCTCTAGACAATGCCTCTTCAGTTGGTGCTTATCAAACTACAGTAGGCAAAACCTTTGGCCTGTCTATTGCCATGGCACTTCCTAGGTATTTAGAATGATTTAGTTGCTACTGGATGATTCAAATCAGACTCTTCAATTTTGCATGCTTTTCAATCACCCAAAGTCTTGAAAACACTAGTGAGGGGGTAAGTTAGGGCAGCTGATACTGACAGTGCAGCTTCTGAGAAGTAATGGAGCCATAATTTGGTAACTGACTGTCTGGCTATGGGGAAGCAGGGCAGAAAGTTAAATGGCATGGGGCAGCACTCCATTTAGGGGATCTCAGTGAAGATCTCTGAGGTCAAGATCAGGCTTTAAGTACTGTTGGTAGGTTCAGCTCTCCTAGTAGGGAATACCTTGAAAAACAGCTAGCACATGAAACCAGGAGAAGGATTCTTGGATTTTAGACCAGAGTCGATTAGAGAAATTGGTCCACCAAAACCAGAATGGAGAACAAGCTCAAAGCCAACCTCTCCTTCTGCTATAATTATTCACCTTACAAAACTCCCCCAACACCTATACACATGACAATATTGACTCCAGTAAAAGGAAGGAAGTATCTTATATCAAAAGCATGGATTATTAAACATTTTTATGTATGTGTGTGTCACGGATCCTGTTGGCAGCCTGGTGAAGCCCATGGACACCTTCTCAGAATAATTTTTTTTAAGTGTATAAAATAAAATGCATGAGATTACGAAGGAAATCAATTATATTGAAATATAGTTATAAAAATATATATTTTTTAAAATTCAACTTCATGGATCACAGGTTAAGAATCCCTGGATTAGAGTTGGAAGGAATCTTAGGGACCACCTAGGCTAACCACCTCTTTTAATGTTTTGGTATGTATTTAAAAATATTACTAAATATGTTTAAAACTATTATTAAAATAAAAATATTGCTAAAAAAAAAGCAACCTCAAGCTATGAGACTGAGGCTTGGGATGGTGAGGTTCCCATCTTTCTAATGCTAATTCTGTGACTCCAGAGCTAGGAAACCTTGTATTGTATTATGGTACTTACTTTTGGTAATTTTTTTTTGATGATGCATGTATTGTCATGGTGTCTACTGGTCTTGCCTTTCTGCTATTAAACAATCAATAGGCATTTTATTAAGCTCCTACTATGCACCAGATACTAGGCTTTGGGAAATGCAAAGAGTAGAATGGAGCAATCCCCGCCTCAGTTACTGCTTACATTTGATAGGAAGATTCTTTTGATATTCTAAACAAAAGTGATAACAATTTTTTTCTTTGTTCATGGCTTACAATAACTATTTTGTAATACTAGGATAATCATCGGGGCATCCAGTATCTGCAGCATGTAGAGTGCCAGGCCTGGAGTCAGGAAGACTCACCTACCTGAGTTTAAATCTGGCCTCAGACACTTGCTAGCTGTGTGACCCTGGGCAAGTCACTTCACCCTGTTTGCTTCAATTTCCTCATCTGTAAAATAAGAAAGGAATGGCAAACCATTTCAGTATCTCTGCCAAGAAAACCCCAACGGGGTCTTGAAGAGTCAGACATGACTGAAACAACTGAGCACAATATAGGATAATCTTTGGAACTACAGTTTGGACTTCTCTTACAAGTTTTCTTTGCTACATTTCCCTCACTTATCACAAGATTTCTAGTTTGTTTGTTTTCTGGGCTTTGTTTTACTCTCTAAATGGACAGGGTTTCTACCATTTCCCTTGCGGAATGATTCTAGACAATAATGGTTCTCACTGTCAGGAAGGGGATCTTAATAATTTAACTAAGGCAAACTGGACTGAGGCACAGCCAAATTTTTGATTTGAACTTTTTCTTCAATCAGTATAGGTTGTCTAGCTGAATCAATAGGCCAGTGAGCCAAAATCTTTGAAGTGAACCAAATCAAAAGATCAGATATTTTTGTTGCTTTATCCTTCCTCCTCTCCCTGTAACTTGTCCTTTACTGTCAAAGTAATCTTTTGAATTCACTGCTCTGAATCTATCACTGCCTTTCTCAGATAGCTGCAGTGGCTTCCCATTGCTCAAAGAATAAAACAAAAAACAAAAACAAACAAAACCCCCCATGCTATCAAGACTGATACTCAAGGCCCTCTACAATCTGGTTCCAATCTACTTTTCTAGTTTTATTTCATGTTACTCCCAATTTCCCATTTTGTGGCCCAGTCAAACTATACCACTCAACCGTCTTCTATCTCTTCCCAACCCCTCCTGTCTTCATGCTTTTGTGCAACCCTCACACATAATGGGAACAGACTTCCCCTCTTACTCCTGAATCCACTTATTCACATCCTTCTCTTTCAAGGTCCAGCTTGGATGCTAAATAAAGCCTTTCTTTATCACTCCTTGATAGAAATGATCCTTCCTTTTTGAATGTGTTAAGGTACTCACGTCTCCTATATGCTTAATTTTTTTCTGCATAGGTTATTAATTATTTCTGTACATATCACATCCTGCCTTTGGATTTCACCTGGCTTTGAGACCATGGGCAAGTCACATAAGCTCTCTGAGCCCCAACGAATTTATCTTAAATGTGGGGATAATTATGGGCAGCTGCCAGGCCTGAAGTCAGGAACACTCATTTTTTCCAAGTTCAACTCTGGCTTCAGACATTTACTAGCTCTGTGACCCTAGGCAAGTCACTTTGACCTGTTGGTTTCAGTTTCCTTATCTATAAAATGATCTGGAGAAGGAAAAGGCAAACCACTCTAGTATCTGCCAAGAAGACCCCAAATGGGGTCACAAAGTGTCAGACATGACTGAAAAACGACTGAACAACAATAATACTTACACATCCTACTTTCTGGTTTTGTTGTGGGGACATTATTCTATGAATCTTAAAGCACCACAAAGAGGTTACCATTATTATTACTATTATTAATGCCCACCCACCCATCCCAGATTGTGATCTCCCTGAGGTCAGGTATTATCCTATTTTCTTACATCTATTCCAAGAACCTTGCTCAGTGCCATGAACATAAACATACTTAGTAAGCATTTGTTGAATTGAATAGAGGACACTGCAACATTTCTGTTTTCCTTGTCTGATTATTCATAGTCATGCCTTCATGAAATAGACTGAATAATGGAAAGTGCCTTGGTTCCAGTGCTGCTGCTAACTAGCTATAGCATATAACCTTGGGCAAATCATTTAACTTCTTTAATATGAAGGTTTGGACTTGGTGACCTTAAAGGCCTTTTTCAACATTAGCATCCTGTGAGTCAAAATTTCTCCTAGATGAATTCCTCCTACTCTTTGTTGTTTATACCTTTCAAGTATTTATAGATTGCTGACATGTCCCCTTTGAGTTTTCATTTAGTAAACAGAGACTCCTTATATTTTTCCTCCTAATTGGGCATTTTTCCCCCTTTAATTATGTTTCCCAATGCCTTTGAGTTGCCTTCCTCTTGCCAGAATTAATCTTGGTTTTGATACTGAAATATCTGGGGGAAAATGACCCTACCATACCAATTAGAATAAAAATACTATATATCTTCTGACCCAGGTGGGGAGAAAACTCGCTTACTTCACTATAGACCAGGTTCTTGATTAGGAACCCATGAACTTAAAAAAAAATTGATAACTGTATTTCAATGTAATTATTTCCTTTTGTAATCTTATATATTTTGTTTTATGTATTTAAAAAACAATTCTGAGGAGGATTTCATAGGCTCTACTAGTCCACCAAAGAGGTCTATAGGTTAACATCACTGACCTTGGACAAAAGTTGATATTTTCTCAAAAAGGTATAAGTAGGAATTTTTTTTATCCTGGATAGATTCGGTTTGGGGAAGCAGCACAGGCAGTACTAGTTCAGAAGACAGCTTATCTATTAGGATACTCATTGCTGAAAATGGAAGTGTATCATTCCCAAAGACATTGGTCCATAACTAGAAGGATTGGGAGGGAAAGTAGACCCTGAGCAGGGGATGCTGGAGAAATAGGACTATAGGTGTAGTAACCTAAAAATAGTGGTTATTGAAGACAGGAAGCATACTTCTCAGGATGTTGTTCCCTTGGTCAACGTACTGATTGCCCTGTCCTAATTATGACTCTGTAATTAGCAACTAAGTGGAAAAGGGAAAATAAAACAACTTGCTGGGCATAGAATTGCCAAGTCATAGACTATGGCAATCTTATCCTAAGATATCACTAATTTAGTGTCCCAATTTTTCTACACCCTCTCTAACATTTGTCACTTTCCCCTTCTGTCATTTTAGCCAATCTGTAGGTGTAAAATATCTCAAGGTTGTTTTAATCTGTATTCTCTAATTAATAAATATTTAGAACCTTTTTTATATGATTAGAAATTGTTTTGATTCCTTCATTGGAAAACTGCCTGTTCATATCCTTTGACCATTTATCAATTGGGGAATGACTAACATTCTTATAGATTTGACAAAGTTATTTATATATTTTAGATATGAGACCTTTATCAGATAAACTATCTATAAAACTTTTCCCCCAATTTTCTGCTTTCCTTCTTATCTTGGCTATATTTTCTTGGTTGTATATTTGAAAGGATTAGCAAGTTGTGCATAACAGATTTGCAAACTTCATGTACAATCATCTTTTTTATTGTACTATGTTATGGAAATGCTTGTTTTATTCCATAAATGAAAAATAAAATAAAAAAGTTATCATTAATTTAATCATTGCTGTCTAGTATAGCTCTCAGGCTGAGTTAGCCAAGTAACCAGTATCTAGATAGGAAGAAATTGGCTTTGGAAAGAACCTAAATGACTGTTCTTGCTAGTGCAGGATCCTTTTATTGTATGCTTTAAAATTTCCCTCCTGATACTGCCCACCAAGTTGAGACTGCTTCCTGGGACTTGATCATGGATATTTTGGGATAATAATTCCATGTTTTATAATTCTTTAGCTTTGTACTCTGTAAACTCTGTTGAATTTTACTTCCATCCACATCTATATCAGGTTATTTGGGCAGTCATAATAGACTGGGTAGGCAGCACTGGTAAAAAGAAAGGGATTGGCATTTCAAGAGGGCTGGAGGTCAGGCCTTTTGCAAAGGGGTGAGAGAAACCTGCTAGAATAGAAATCAATCAATAAGTCAATCAATCAACAAATGAGAATTTGTTAAGAACCCACAATATTCCAGGTACCATATGGGGTACTGACCATACAAAGAAAAAAAAATTGAAATTCCATCAAGGAACTCATATTCTATTAGAGAAGAAAGGGTCCTGGCTTTGGAGTCAAAAGACTTGGAATTTCAGCTCTGCTCTTTGTTTGCTCCTTGTATGGCCACAGGCATGTCATTTAATCTACTTAGCCCTCTTTTCCTCCTCAGTAAAGTGAGGAGAAGATCATCTCCAAGGCTCATTTAAACTTTAAATCCAATGACCCTATGACTAAGTCCAGAATCCTCCTGCCCAGACTGGTTTTTGTTTTGTTTTGTTTTTGTAATGTGCCCAAGTGATGGCAGCATTTAATCATACTCTCCTCTACCCTTTCCACTTCCCACTTGCTATGAAGACAAGAATTATTTCCACACAGTCCTACATTAGGATGCCTTTCTGTATGCAGCTCTAAATAGCTTTAACCTTTTGGGATGTGATATCACACTGTAAACTCTTATAATAATATTGAACTTTTATCTAGCTCTCTATGTTTTCAAAGCATTTTACAATTATTGATCAATCATTTCACACAATGTCCAAGAGATGTAGGTCTGAATGAGTCTGGACAATACTAATTTTATTGATGAGGAAACTAAATGACAGAGACATCGCCATTCTCTCAAGCTATCAGCTGTTGCCTGGCAAGGAACATGGTAAAACATCAAGTATTGCTCTGATTCCATCAACTCAGTTCCTTTCTAGATAAATACATTGCCCTTTCTGCTACAGTTTGGCATATATTTTTCAGTTTATTTTCTTTAGCTATTTTAATTCCTATTTCCCTAAATTAAAACTTGTTAAGGGTTCCCCTACTTTATTTATCCCCTTCCATTTTATTCTCTTCTGGAAATCTTCTCCTATTACAAAATTAGTACTTTGATATAGTCAATTTCTAAACATTTATTAAGCCTACTATATGCCTAGTACTGTGCTAATGAAGATACAAAGAAAGGTGAAAGACAGTCTCTACTCTCAAGGAGCTCACAATCTGGTAGAAGAGATAACATTGAAACATTTATGTTCAGACAAGCTATATACAGGTTAAGTTGGGAATATTTAACAAAAGAGAGGCACTAGAATTAGAGGCACTAGAGGTTTTGGGAAAGGCTTCCTCTAGAAAATGGGATTTTTAGATGGATTTGGAAGGAAGCCAGGGAAGCCTAGAGGTAGAGATGAAGAGGGGGAATATTACATACATAGGTGACATCAAGTGAAAAATGCTTGGGGTCAGGAGATGAAGTGTCTTGTTCATGGAACAATAAGGAGCCCAGGATCACAAAGTACCTGCAGGGGGGAGGTATAAAGTATAAGAAGACTGGAAAGGTGCAGGGAGTCTGAGATAGGTTATGAAGGGCCTTGAACACCAAACAAGATTTTATATTTGATCATGGAGGTGGTACGGAGCCACAAATCTCAACAATTTAGGAAGCATTTATTTAGCATCCACTAGATACCAACTACCATCCTAGGTGGTGGAGATACAATGACAAAAATGAAGATAGCCCCTGACCTCAAGGAGCTTATGTTCAACTGAGAGGAAACAACACGTAAGCAAATGCATAAGTGAAAAGTAGTACAGAGTGATTTCAGTGGGGATCCAGGAAAAGCTAGTAATAATGGCTCATTTAGGAAAGGCCTTATATAGGAAGTGACTTTGGAGCTGAACCATGAAAAAAGTTAGGGATTTTAAGAAGCAGAAGTGAGATATGTACCATCTCATTCAATTGGTTACTTGTAATTCATGTTATGCATAACAGAGGATGGTCCATCCTGACATTATCATCCTCCCAGAATGGTAGAAGTGACTGGAGCAACCTGGGTCAAAGTTAGCCCTAAACATTACAGAATACCACAAGGAGGGTGGAAGAAATTTTCTTTATCACAAAGAACCACCATTATCAAAGAGTCATTGATTTATTCCATCAATCAAAAAACAAACACTTATTAAGTACTTGCTAATAGTCATACACTGTTCCTAAGAGCTGAGGACACAAAGAAAGATAAAAAGGAGAAACTTCCCTTGCCTCAAGGAGCTCACATTTTAATGACAGAGAAAATATGCATTGAAATTGGTATGGACAAGATATATACAGAGTAGAAGGAGGTTAATGTCTGAAAGTGTCAATATAGATAAGTCATTCATTGATACAGATCTCAACTCCTTCTTGCCTCAATTAAAAGTTTCTTTGCTGTGATGAAGAAAAAGTCATTGAATTTCAGGGTTGGAAAGTACTTTTGACTTCAAAATGATTCCTGATCTAGAATACCATTTACAAGAGTACCAAGAAGTGGTTATCCAGCCTTTGCTCAAAGACCTCTCATGAGGAAGAATCTATCATTAATGGTCAAAAGTTTATTTTTGAACCTCTCCAAATTTAGATAAATTGTTTCATGTACAGCAGCCACTAAGCACATGAATTATCTTGGAATTCAGAATATTTTCTCTAGCCATCCATATCAGAATGTGTGGAAGATGGCAGAGAAAAGCCAGGAAGTTGCCTGTGCTCTCTCCAGTTTTCCCTCAGAAACAAAGTTAAATCAAGCTTCTAAATGGATTCTGGAGTGACAGAACCCACAAAAACCCAGAGTGAAACAATTTTTCAACTTAAGATAACTCATAAGTACTTCAGGAAAGGTCTGTCTCACTTGCGTAAAAGGGGAGTGCAGCCCAGCATAGACAGTGTCTGGGCAAGTCAGTGGAAGGCTCTTAGCCACAACACAGATCAGCAGCTGAGGCTAGCAGGGAGGCCTCTAGCCTCAGAGCAAAAGTCAAATTGTGAGCCCTGGAACCTGGGCACATCAGGCTCGACTAGGTTGGGGCATCCACAGTACAGTGGGCAAGCTGCAAGAACTTGAGGCCCCCCACGTGACAAGTGACCAGGCCCTTGGTCCTCAGCATGAGAAGCTTGGGATAGTGCTCCCTGTGCCCCAGGCTAAGTTTAAAAGTCACAAAATAGGCTTTGAATAAGAAAGAGAAGAGAGAGAGAGTTGACCACAGAAAGCTACTATGGTGACAGGGAAGATCAAAACACAAACTCAGAAGAGGACAACTTCAAAATGTCTATATGTGAAGCCTCAGAGGAGAATATGAATTGGTCTCAAGCCTGAAAAGCCCTAATGGAAGATCTCAAAAAGGATCTTAAAAATCAAGTAAGAGAGGTAGAAGAAAAATTTGTAAAAGAAATGAGAATCATGAAGGAGAATTGTGAAAATATTCATCAATGTGGCGAAGGAAGCATAAAAATTGACTGAAGAAAACAACTCCTTAAAAAAATACAAATGACAAAATAAAAAAAAATCTACTGAAGAAAATAACTTTTAAAAACAGAATTAGCCAAATGGAAAAGGAGGTACAAAAGCTAACTGAAGAAAATAATTCCTTAAAAATTAGAATTGGAAAAATGGAAGGTAATGACTCTATCAGACATCAAGAATCAGTCAAATAAAATCAAAAGAAAGAAAAAAAAATAAAAGAAAATGTAAAATACTTTATTGGAAAATCAATTGACCTGGAAAATGGATCCAGTTGAGATAATTTAAGAATGATTAGATTACCTGAAGGCCATGATCAAAATAAGAGCCTGAACAGCATCTTTCAAGAAATTATCGAGGAAAACTGCCCTGATATCCTAGGAGAGGGTAAAATAGTAATTGAAAAAAATCCACTTATTATCCCCCTGAAAGAGATGCCAAAATGAAAGCTCAAAGAATTATTGTAGCCATATTCTATAATTATCAAATCAAGGAGAAAATATTGCAAGCAGTCAGAAAGAAACAATTCAAATATCAAGGACCCACAGTCAGGATTACACATGACTTAGCAGCTTCGATATTAAGGGAATGAAAGGCTTCTGGAAGGTAAAAGGAGCTTAGATTACAACTAAGATTTACTACCCAGAAAAACTGAACATAATCTTTCAGAGGAAAAGATGGATATTCAATGAAATAGGGGACTTTCAAACTTTCTTGATGAAAAGACCAGAGCTGAACAGAAAATTAGATCTTCAAGTACAAGACTCAAGAGAAGCTTAAAAAGGTAAATAGGAAAGAAAAAAAAAACATGTTCTTCAATAAGGCAAAATTGTTTACGTCCCTACATGGGGAAATAATACTTGTAACTCTTGAGAACTTACAGTCTTGAGAACTAAATTACAGCATTTAGAAGAGTTATACCTAGATAGATGGTGTGGGTATAAGTTGATTTTGATGTGATGATAAAAAAATAATTAATTAAGGGATACAAAAGAATGGTACTGAAAGAAGAGGAAAGGAGGAGACAGAGAAGGGTAAATTACATCATATGAAGAGGTGCAAAGACCTATTACCGTAGAGGGAAAAAAGGGAGGGAGTCAAGCTTAGTTTGAACTTTACTCTCATTGGATTTGGCTCAAAGAGGGAACAACACACACACTCAGTTGGTTATAGAAATCTATCTTAGCCTATAGGAAGTAGGAGGGGAAAGGGGAAAGAGAAGGGAGGGTATGGGTGGAAGGGAGGACAGATGGGTGGGAAGAAGTGGTAGGGGAAAGAAAAGGGAAGGGGGCTGATGGAAGGGAGGTAAGATTGGGGGAGGTGGTGGTTAGAAGCAAAACACTGGTGAGGAGGGAAAAAGTAAAAGGAGAGAGAAAAGTATAAACCGAGGAGAAAAGGATGGAGATAAAGACATTGTTAGTAGTCATAACTGTGAATGTGAACGGGATGAACCTTCCCATAATACGGAAGCTGATAGCAGAGTGGATTAAAAACCATAATCCTACAACATATTGTTTACAAGAAACACATTTGAAGCAGAGAGATACATACAGAGTAAAGGTAAAAGGCTGGGGCAGAATATTATGCTTCAGCTGAAATGACAAAAAAAAAAGCAGGCATAGCAATCCTGATTTCAGATAAAGCAAATGAAAACATAGACCTAATTCAAAGAGATAAGGAAGGAATCTCCATCTTGCTAAAAGGTATCATAGACAACGAAGACCAATACTAAACATGTATGTACCAAGTGGTATAGCATCCAAATTCTTAGAGGAGTTAAGTAAGTTACAGGAAGACATAGACAGCAAAACTGTACTAGTCAGGGACCTCAACCTCCCCTGCTCAGAACTAGATAAATCTAATCACAAAATAAACAAGAAAGAAATTAAGGAGATGAAAAGAATTTTAGAAAAGTTAGATATGATAGGTCTCCGGAGAAAATTGAACAGGAATAGGAAGGAATATATGTTTTTCTCATTGATGCATAGCACCTACACAAAAATTTAATCATGCATCAGGGCAAAAAAACCTTACAACCAAATGTAAAAAGGCAGAAATATTAAATACATCCTTTTCAGATCATGATGCAATAAAATTTACTTATAATAAAGGGCCATTGAAAGATAGACTAAAAACCAATTGGAAACTAAATAATGCAATCCTAAAGGGCGAATGGGTCAAAGAACAAATTATAGAAACAATCAATAATTTCATCAAAGAGAATGACAATAATGAGACAACATACCAAAACTTATGGGATGCAACCAAAGAAATTCTTAGGGGGACTTTTATATCTCTCAATGCTTATATGAATAAAATAGAGAAAGAGGAGATCAATGAATTGGGAGTGCAATTAAAAAAACTAGAAAAAAGAACAAATTAAAAATCCCCTATTAAATACCAAATTAGAAATTCTGAAAATCAAAGGAGAGATTAATAAAATTGAAACTAAGAAAACCATTGAACTAATATATAAAACTAGGAACAGGTTTTACTGAAAAAAATCCAATAAAATAGATAAAGTTTTGATTAATTTGATACAAAAAAGAAGAAAACCAAATTACCAGTATCAAAAATGAAAAGGGTGAATTCACCACCAATGAAGAGGAAATTAAAGCAATAAATTAGGAGCTATTTTGCCCAACTGTATGCCAATAAATCTGACAATCTAAGTGAAATGGATAAACATTTACAAAAATATAAATTGCCCAGATTAACAGAAGAGGAAATAAAATGCTTAAATAACCTGATTTTGGAAAAAAGAAATTGAACAAGCCACCAATGAACTTCCTAAGAAAAAGCATCCAGGGCCAGATGGATTTACAAGTGAATTCTACCAAACATTTAAAGAACAATTAATTCCAATACTATATAAACTATTTGGAAAAATAGGGAAAGAAGGAGTCCTACCAAATTCCTTTTATGACACAAGTGAAGTGCTGATATCTCAACCAAGAAGAGCCAAAACCGAGAAAGAAAATTATAGACTAATTTCCCTAATTAATATTGATGCAAAAATTTAAATAAAATATTAGCAAAGCGATTACAGCAATTAGTCATGAGAATAATACACTGTGACCAGGCGGGATTTATACCGGGAATGCAGAGCTGGTTCAATATTAGGAAAACTATCAGCATAATTGACCATATTAATAACTAAGCTAACAGATATCATATGATTATCCCAATAGATGCAGAAAAAGCTTTTTGACAAAATATAGCACCCATTCCTAGTAAAAACACTGGAGAGCATAGGAATAACTGGAGTTTTCCTTAAAATGATGAGCAGTATCTATCTAAAACCATCAGTAAGCATTATCTGTAATGGGGATAAGCTAGAAGCATTGCCAATAAGATCAAGGGTGAAAGATGCCCATTATCACCACTATTATTCAATATTGTACTAGAAATGTTAGTGTTAACATTAAGAGAAGAAAAATAAGTTGAAGGAATTTGAATAGGCAATGAGGAAACAAAACTATCATTCTTTGTAGATGATATGATGGTATACTTACAGAATCAACTAAAAAACTACCTGAAAGAATTAACGTCTTTAGCAAAGTTTCAGGATATAAAATAAACCCACATAAATCATCATATTTCTATGTATTATCAACAAAGTCCAGCAGCAAGAGATAGAAAGAGAAATTCATTTAAAATAACTGTAGATAATATAAAATATTTGGGAGTCTACTTGCTGAGACAAACCCAGGAACTATGTGAACACAATTACAAAACACTTTTCACACAAATAAAGTCAGATCTAAATAATTGAAAAAAATCAATTGCTCATGGGTAGGCCAAGCTAATATAATAAAAATGATAATTCTACCTAAATTAATTTACTTATTCAGTGCCACACCAATCAAACTACCAAAAATTATTTGATACAGCTAGAAAAAATAATAACAAAATTCATCTGGAAGAACAGAAGATCATGAATATCAAGGGAATTAATGGGAAAAATACAAAGGAAGGTGGCCTAGCTCTATTAGATCTAAAACTGTATTATAAAGCAGCAATCATCAAAATTATTTGTCACTGGCTAAGAAATAGAGTGATGGATCAGTGGAATAGGTTAGGTACACAAGAGACAGTAGTAAATGACTATAGTAATATACTGTTTGATAAATCCAAAGACTCCAGCTTCTGGGATGAGAACTCACTATTTGGCAAAAACTGCAGAAAAAACTGGAAAATAGAATGGCAGAAACTAGTCATAGACCAACATCTCACACTGTACACCAAGATATGGTCAAAATGAGTACATGATTTAGACATAAGGGATGATGCCATAAGCAGATCAGGAGAGCAAGGAATAGTTTACTTGTCAGATCATAGATAAGGGACAGATTTATGACCAAACAAGAGATAAAGAACATTGTAAAATGCAAAACGGATAATTTTGATTACATTAAATTAAAAAGTTTTTGAACAAACAAAACCAATGCAACCAAGACTAGAAGGAAATCAGAAACCTGGGAAACAATTTTGACAGCCAGTGGTTCTGATAAAGATCTTATTTCTAAAATATGTAGAGAACTGAGTCAAATCTACAAGAATACAAGTCATTTCCCAATTGATCACTGGTCAAAGGGTTTGAACAGGCAGTTTTCAGAGGAATAAATTAAAGCTATATATAAGCATATGAAAATGCTCTAAATCACTGTTGATAAGAGAAACGCAAATCAAAACAACTCTGAGGTACCACCTCACACCAATCATATTGGCTAATATAACAGAAAAGGAAAATGATAAATGTTGAAGAAGATGTTGGAAAATTGGAAGACTAATGCATTGTTGGTGGAATTGTGAACTGATCCAACCATTCTGGAGAGCAATTTAGAACTATGCCCAAAGGGCAACCAAACTGTGCCTACTTTTTGACCCAGCAGTATCACTACTAGGTCTGTATTCCAAAGACATCATAAAAGAGGGAAAAGGACCTACATGTACAAAAATATTTATAGTAGCTCTTTTCATGGTGGCAAAAAAAATGGAAATTGAGGGAATGTCCATCAGTTTAGGAATGGCTGAACAAATTATGGTATATGAATGTAATGGAATACCATTGTGCTGTAAGAAATGATGAGCAGATGACTTTCAGAAAAACCTAGAAAGACTTACATGAACTGATGCTGGGTGAAGTGAGCAGAACCAGGAGAACATTATAAACAGCAACATTGTGAGATGACCAACTTTGATAGAGTTAGCTCTTCTCAGCAATAAGATCATCCAAGACAATTCCAAAAGACTTGTGATGGAAAATGCTATCCACATCCAGAGAAAGAACTATGGAGTCTGAATGCAGATCTAAGGATACTATGTTCCCTTTCTTCTCTTTCTCATGGTTTTCCCCTTTTGTTCTGATTCTTCTTTCACAATGTGACTAGTGTGAACATATGTTTAACATGATTGTACATGTATACCCCATATCAGATTGCTGGCTGTTTTAGGGAGCTGAGAGGGGAGAGAGGGCGGGAGAAAAATTTGGAACTCAAAATTTTACAAAAATAAATGTTGAAAACTATCTTTACATTTAATTGAAAAAAATACTATTAAGTAAAAAAAGTGTATAATATGTGAAGAATCTTCCTGACATAAAACTTTGCTTAAATCTCATTGAACAATAGTAATCCAACAACCTTAAGAAGTCAGATCAGCTATTTAGCAACCAAATGAGAGGGCCATCCCTATCTCTCTAATTCTACATCTTCATAATGGCAAAAGCAGCAGTAGTCAATGGATTTCTCCATTTGTGATCAAGGTGCCTGGCAAGGTTTGGAGGGCTATACCGTGGTATGCCCAAGGTGATCAGAGATTTCATCGTTTTGGAGGACATATGTCCAGTGTCTTGTCAGCTGATATGTTTGAAGTGTGTGTTCAGGAAAAGAATTTGTAGGGGAACAATCTGAACCAAAACAATCATTCTGAAAAACCCAGCAGCATTGTTGAGTAATAACAGTGAATTGTCACAGAACTGCTACTATCGAAAGGATACAATTTGACATTGGTAGTGGTTAATGTTTTTACCAAAATGGCTCATCTGATACTCTGCTCAAGCTCCTCTAGTGCTTTCAAGATAACTGTCCTTTCTCAAGCAAATCTTTTACCTTTATTTCTTCCTTTTGCAGGTCAACTGAGATTGAGGCCCTCAATTTGCATGATGACTTTGGTATCCCTTGTTGCCTAATACTCTCAATTTATAGTTAGAGCAGAAGATTGATTTGACCTTTCACCCACTGTAGAG